>NW_014569631.1:89925-228609 GCF_001313835.1 Polistes canadensis | reverse complement strand
TTCAATTGGTTTTTCTTCTAATGTAGAAGATTCAATTAATTGTTCTTCTGATGTAGAGGATTCAACTGGTTTTATTTCTGGTGTTGGAACTTCAATTGGTTTTTCTTCGGGCGTAACGGACTCAACTGTTTTTTCTTCGTGACTTACTGATATTTGAGTTACTTCATTAACTTCTGAAATTTCAGTTGTCTGTTCTTTATGCACTTGTTCTTCGTCTTTAGGTTTCTGTTCTTCCGCTTGCTCAGCCTGTTCTGTTACATCAGCTGTTACTGAATCTGGTCTTTCTGTGGAAGAAATTGTATCGCCAAGAGAAACTTCTTCGACTGGATGCTGTTCCGTTGTTTCGCTTACAGGTAAGATAGGTTGTGCTTCGGTAATAGTTGCGGAGGTTGATACTTCTTTTTCGAGAGGCTTCTGAGTAATTTCCTCAGGTTGTTGTTGGTTCTCTTCAACATGAATTGTTGACATGCCAGGTGAAATAGTTTGCTCTTCTGTAATGGCGCTTTGACTTATTTCTTCAGTTGTTTTTTCTTCTTTCGGTGTAGTGATTTCAGATATTTCCTTTTGTATCGGAGAAGTTGGTAGAGTTGTTTGTTCTTGAACCGGTCCTTTAGTTGGTTCTTCTTCTGATTTGGTAGTCTGTTCTTCTATTGTCGTTACATGCTTTTCTATAGTAGCTGTAGTAAGATCTATCGAAGGCATACTCTGTTCTGTTATAGCAACTTCGGTAAGTTCAGAAGCTTCTTTTTCCGTTGTAAATTCTACTGGTTTTTCTTCTTTCTGTGTTGATTCGGATTTCTCGGTTATTTCTTCCATTTCTTTATGTTCTTCAAACGTTGATGTTTGAGTTTCTACTGAAATTATTGATTCTGTATTTTCTTCTATGGGGGGTACAGAAGTTTCACTTTCTACAGTAACACTAGGTTCGATAGGTTCTGCCTTTGTCGAAGTACTGCTTTCTGTTTCCTCTGATGTTTCTGATTTCGGTGTCTCTTCTGTATGTACTACTACTTGTTCTTCGGATTCTATAGGAGCATCAGTTTTATCTTTAGGTTGTTGTGTCGGTGTTTCCGTAGACTCAAGAGTAGATTTTGTAGTCTGCTCTATTGTTTTGTCTTTGTCTTCGTGTGAAATTTCACCTTCTTGAACTTCCGTAGAGTGACTGCTCTCACTAGTAGGTGTAGTAGTTATTCTTTCGTCACTTGACACAAATTTACTTTCAGTTATAGTTGCAGTTTCAGAAATATCGGTTTGCTCTTCTGTATTGAGTGATTGAAACTCGGTAGAAGTCTCTACAGTGGATTCTGATGTATTTATATTTGAAGTTTCACTTTCAGTCTCTACTGTTTTATGTTCAATTGGCTTAGTTTCTGTTTCTACAGATACTTGAGGAGTTATTTCACTTGTTGTTATTAATTTAGTAATATCTGTAGATTCTTGTTCAGCTGGACGTTCAAATGTTACTTCAGTTTGTTCTTCAGACTTTTCCCCTTCAGTTGATTCTATTTCTGGTTTTGTTTGTCCTTTAATTTCTGTACTTTGTGTTATTTCTTCTTCAGTAGCAGTAATGCCATGTTCAGTAGATATGCTTACTTCTTGAACATCTCCAGGTGTTTTAGATTCTTCAGATTGTCCTTTTATTACTTCATTAGATGGTTCAGAGACACTAGGTATGGAAGATTCGCTTATGGTTTCTTCCTGTTCAGTTGTTTCTTTTGGTAAAGTAGGTATAATTGTTTGTTGTTTCTCTTCAGGTATTTTTTCAGATTCTTCCACTGAAACAGCAGTTTCCGTTTTTACAGTAACAGGAGCTGATGTATGTGTCACAATTTCTGTATCATGTACATTTTCAACAGTGAAACTCGTTGACTCTTTTTCAGTAGTTTGTTCTTCGATTGATTCCTCGGTAGAGGGTAAAAGTTTAATGATCCCTTTTTCTTGTTCAGTAACTTCTTCAATTTTTTGTGTAGTAGTTGATAATGTAAATTCTGTAGATTGTTCACCTGGAGTTACGTTAGAAGTTTCTTTCGACGGAACTTCTTCTAATGTTTTATGTTCTTCAATAATAGTAGATTCTTCAGTAATAGATGTTATTGGTTTATTAGTTACCTGTTCTTCTACTGGTGGCATTTCTTTTCTTGTTTCACTTTCATTATCTAGTACAATATGTGGGTGAGATGGTACATGTTCTTGGCTTTCTTCTTCAATTGTATGATCGCTAGATCCTGATGGAATCTCTGTAACTTTGGGAATTAAAGTTGTATGCTTTGGCTCTTCTTCTTCATACTTCAGAGTTTGATGTTCAATTATATGATTGTCTGCTTCTAATTCAACTGTAGGAGTTGAGTCACATGTGTATATGGGGCAACATGCAGATCCACTTGCATGTACTGGCATACAGTTAGACAGATGAGTTGGAGGTGGTGGACACTGCATAAGTTCACATTGTATGATACTACTAATGCATTGACAACTTAATTGACAAGGATTCGCGGGAGGTATGGCCGAGTTATTACTATAAGATTGCCCATCAACAAGACAATTACCTTCACCAGGTATATCTGGATGTATAGGTTTGGATTCTTCTGATTCAGTTATTTCATTTGTTGGCATCACTTCTGTAACATTTGTAAATTCTTGTTCAGTTGAATGTTCAATCGGTCTTTCGGATGATACCTCAGTTACTGTCGATGAGGGAGATGTTAATTCTACTGCAGGCATTTCCTCTTCGTAAGGCTTAATTGTTGATTGTTTTTCATGTGGTTCGATAGGTTCTGTAGTTGCTTCCTCCTCGTCAATTTTTATTGTTGTTTCGTGAAGTTTTTCTTCCATCTCGGGTATTTCTGATATTTCTTTTATTACTGGTACTTCCGTCGATGTTTCAACAGAACTGGGCAATTCGTGTTTCTCCTCTTCACTTGGTTTTTCTTCAAAAATGCCTTTGGTGGGTTCTTCAATTTCTTGTTCTTTGGTTGTCGTAGACGATTCAACAGTAATCACAGCCTCGGTTGATTCTTTAGATGATTCTTCTGGTTGCGGCGTACTTTGATCGACATCACTAGATATTTTAGTAGTACTTGAGATTTCTTTTTGTTCTTCAGAAATTGGTTCAATGGACGTAGATTCATCTTGTTGTATTGAAGTTCCAGTAGATAATTCTTCTGTCACTGAAGTTTCGATTTCTGGATGTTGTTTTTCTTCAGTATGAGGCTTCACTGTCACTTCCAATTCACTTACAGAAGGTCCTGTTTCGCTGATAAGTTCAGTAGTTGATTCGCTTATTACAGGATGTTCGGAAGATTTTTCTGTCGTTTTATCCTCAGAAACATTTTGCTCAGCTGTTGAGATCACAGTAGACACTTCAGATCGTTCAGTAATTGAAATTTGTGTTGTTATTTTCTCAGTAATAATCTCTGTCACTTCTTTTTCAAGAGGAGTTACGATTTCTTTTTCTTCTTCGATAGTAGCTTCAGTAGATACTTTGCCTTCAAAGGATGGTTTTTGAATTTCCTGTTCTCCACCTTCGCTTATACTTTCATTTGATTGATTACTAAAATCTTCTACACCTTTGCCTGCTACAGTTGAAGTTTCTGTTGTTACATATTTGTCAGTAACGGAAGATTCAGTCTCCTTTTCTTCCTTCGATTCTTCTTCAGTGATAGATTTTTCGGTCATTTGTGTTTCGATTAATGTTCCCTCTGTAAGTTCTATTTCTTTTGTGGGTATACCTTCAGATTTGTTCTCTTCTTCAGATTTTTGAGTCGTAGTTTCTTCAGAAATCAATGTTGATTTATGTTCCGTTTCAACTAATGATGGGATTTCTGTTGATTTTTCTGTTATGGAAGGTTCTTCTTCGATTACAGGAGGTACCGATGTCTGTACTTCCATTTGTTCAACACTTTCTGTTGGTTTGTTATCTGGAATAACCGATTGCTCTGGTATTTCCTCCGGAATGGTACTTTCAGTAACTTCAGGTACTTCAGGAATGTGTTTTTCTGTCGAGGCTTCTTCCGTCTTCTTTGTTATATTTTCCTCACTCGCAATTTCTGAAGCAATAGTTCCTTCTTCACTTACAGCAGTTGGTTCGGTTGCCTTCACCGTTTGTGTTTCTTCTGGAGCTTCTGTTTCAGATACTTCAACTTCGCTTACAGTTTGCGTTACACTTGGCTCACTAACTTCTGGTGTTTCCGTAAGTTCGTTCTGTTCTGTTACATTCGATTCATCAACTTTTGATGTCTCTGTAGATTCTTTTTGTTCAATTTCTTTGATAGTAACTTGTGTTTCTTCTGTACTAGTCATTGTATGACTGCTAGTTGACTCTTGTTCAGAAATAGAACTTTCGGTCGAGATTTCTCCAGGAGATGGTTTATGTAATTTATCTTCACTTTTACCTTCTTCTTCGTTAAATTGTTCTTTTCCTGTTTCTTCACTGTCACTAGATATTTCAGAAGTTACTTCTTCCGACGAAGTTTCTTCAGATTCTTCTAAAGCAAGACCTTTGGTTGGTAATTCTTCAACGGTAGTTATTTTTTCAGTTGATGAAACTTCAGGACCTACTGTGCTCGTGCTATAATCTTCAGGTACGATTGATTTTTCAGTATGCTGAAGTTCTTCTTGTATAGTTTGTGCTTCTGTAGGAATCTGAGGTTCACTGGTTTTAGTGTCTAAAGCAATGGGAGTAATCTCAGAAGTAGATATTTCTTCTTGACCAGGTGTCACTTCGTGAAGAATAGGTTCTTCTGTTTTTATTTCAGTTGTTACTTTATTTTCTTCGTGCTCAGTAGACGTCTCACTTTGAGGAATCGAATCTGTTTCAGACTTAAAGACTTTCTCTGGAATTTCAGTTACAAGATTTTCAGGGATATGTATTTCTGGTTTTTTAGTATCAATGTTACTTTCAGAATAGATTTCCGGAATAGATTCTTTATCTTCTGCTTTGTATCCTGGAGTACTTTCAGAAATTTGTTTGTCTTTTTCTGTTTCATGGTCTTTTTCGATGGCAGCCTGTTGACTAATTTCTTCTTTAGATAGGCCAAAGTCATCTTTTTTAGGAGCAAGAGGTGGAAGCTTATCTTTCAACCCCAATTCAGGTTCTGGAATTTCAGGTTTTTTCTCTATACCAGCTTCTGAAGATGGATATTGTTGGTCAGTTTCTTGAGCCTGTGGTAAATTGGTAGTAATTTCGGCTGGTTTAATTTCTCCTGATTCGCTAACTTCAACAGATTTTTCGGATGTTACAGGTTCTACTTCGGGAGAAACAGGTATAGCTATTTCTTCAGTTGGAACTTCTTCTGATTTCGATGTAGTAACTTCTTCTGGTTTTGATGTAGTAGCTTCTTCAGATTTCGATGTAGTAGCTTCTTCTGGTTTTGATGTAGTAGCTTCTTCAGATTTCGATGTAGTAGCTTCTTCTGATTTCGATATAGTAGCTTCTTCTGATTTCGATGTAGTAGCTTCTTCTGATTTCGATGTAGTAGCTTCTTCTGATTTCGATGTAGTAGCTTCTTCTGATTTAGATGCAGTAACTTCTTCTGATTTCGATGTAGTAGCTTCTTCTGATTTCGATGTAGTAGCTTCTTCTGATTTTGATGTAGTAACTTCTTCTTGTTTTGATGTAGTGGCTTCTTTGATTATTTCTGTGACTTCTTGCGGAATTCCAGTTTCTTTCGTCTCAGGAGTTGCTTGTTCTTCGTTTTCAACTGGTTTAGTTTTTATACTTTCGTCTTGGTCAATTGTTTCCATGGTTTTCTCCGACACTTCTTCAGTGGGTACTATTGCTTCAGTTGGTTTTCCAGATTCTTCAATTGGTTCCTGAGCATTGATCGTTTCTTTCGGTGGTACAGATTCATATATACTCTCAGTATGTTCTTGTTCACTAATTGGAGATTCAGTTAGTTCTTCTGTTTTCACTGGACCTTCAGTCGTTATTGGTTGTTCTTCTACAGTGACAGTTTCTTTGGTACTTTCTGGTTGTTCAATTTTTTGCTCTATCGTTGAAGTTTCTGTTTCTATGTTTAATCCTTCTACAGACGATTGGGATGTTGGGATGTTCTCGGTTATCGAAATCTCAGTTGCTTCTTGTTCACCTTCGAATGATTTAACGGACGAACTTTCTGGTTGTTCTACAACAATAGGAACTTCAGTTTCTTTTCCAGAAACAGGTGGTTCAGTGTTTTCTACGGTGGTAAGCTTTTCGGTATTTTCTGCGACAAAAGGCATTTCTGATGTTTCCGTATAGGTAGGCACTGTAATCTTTTCTGTTGGAAGAGGTACCTCAGTTTGTTCGATCGAAGTATGTTTTTCAGTTTCTTCTATCAAGGTAGGCGTTTCTGTTTTTTGGTCCTGGATAATTTGTGTTTCCTCATCTACAGGAGCCGGTTTCGTTTCGTGTTCTTCGGGAAGAGTTACTTCCTCTGAACCATGGGTCGTTTCTGATTCAGGAATATCTTTTCTTTCCGTCGTCTCCGCAGATTTTTCAGCTTTAACAGGCTCTTCAGTGTGTTCTACTTTAATTTCATGGTCGTGTGGAATCGCGTTGTCGGCACCAATGAATGATTCGCTCGTTACTTCATGTTCTTGTTTCTCTGCCTCTTCGATATTCTCCGGAATAGTTACCATTGGTTGCACTTGACTAATTTCGGAGGTTTGTTCCATACCTTCTGGTATGGTTATTATTCCGTTTAGACCATCGTCTTCTGTAACAAAGTGATAGATAAAATGGTATTGTATAAAGGCAACTAAATATATCATATCATTAATATTGTTGTTTATATTAGAATTTTTGTAAGCCATTCATGAAAGTATTTGGTATAAAAGTATTGTTCTTACCACACTGATACGTGGTCGGACAACATTCTCCTTCGGGCGGAGGAAGAGCAGTGCAGTTCTTTCCATGCGTTTTCATTGGTGTTCCACAGTTTTGAACAGCGCAAGCAATATCGCCACGGAAGCAGTAGCAGTGTTGGCAAGGTTGTGTCGAGTAAATCAACTCGCCGTCCTCGTAAATTTTACCTTCGTAATAACACTGTGGTACTGCACCAGGGGCAATTGTAGTAGTCATGATGAGACCAGGTCCAACCGTAGTTTCAAGTCCTTCATCGTATTCTGTTAATGTTAATTGTGGTAAATTATCGTCTATTATTCATGATCTATATTATTATATCCGTAAAAAAAAAAAGTGAATCGAGTTATATTCATCGACAACTAACAAATATAATATATTCTTTATTTAATATCAAATTATGTTCATATATATACATGTGACCGCGTAAAAGGAACAAGAACATAAATAAAAAGATAAATAAAAAGTGAGGTTTAAACGACGTGTACACTGACTTGTACATCACGTTTGTCCGGAATGTCACATTAGATAGAATACGTGTTAACAAATAATGAGAGTCATTAAACGCGATACAAGAAAGGCTACTCACACGAGCGTACGATATGCAAATGGAACTTACCGCAGTCGTACTTGACCGGACAACATACACCCGATTTGTAGACAGGTCTACATCCTGCCACGCGTAGCGTGCACTGCTGTATAACGCAAGCGGTTCTGTTCCTAATACAGTAGCAAAGCTCACAAGGATTCGATTGGTAATCGATTGGTAATTGGGCACCATCGGGATAAAACCGATCATCCATTTTGCACCCATAATTATCATGGAAGCCAACTTCCGTCGAATCAGATAATGCTGGAGTATTGGTAGTCGATGTAAGCAATTGCACCGGTACTTCCGGACAAGTGATTACGGGGCAACATTGATCAGGTCTTTTTTCTACCGTACAGTCTTGTCCAATGGCTTTTGAGAAGGGACAAACTCTCAAGTAGCACATCAACATTCGATTATGACACGTACAGTTCAGGCATGGCTCGTTCGTTATGATTCTGTCACCTTCCTGGTAATGTTGAAAGTTGTAATAACAGCCCGTTGTTGCACCTGCGAATTTCATTGACTCTTATACAGTTATCATACTTTGATTATGTGCTATCATCCAGCTTTTGGAGGTAGTAATAAGTAAACATTGATTAGTATTTGATTTGTTAGGTTCATGAGTCGCATCAAATGTTGTTGTTATTTTTTCGAGCTAACATTAATCCAAGAATTTAATTAATTTGATTAGAATCATAGAATGAAGCGATGCATGTAGCCGACATGCTCAATGCGCTACAATTAAAATGTCTATGTCTATGACTTAGCGCGAGTCAGCTGATTAAAAACAACGAATGCATGTATAGGTATATCTATTTACGTACCTCCATCGTACTCTGTAACTTGTGTGGTATCCTGCTCGTATACTGGCGCTGTAACAAAATCAGTGCAGATGTTATTGACACGGTCGTTTGTATTAGTATTATACTTACATTATCCAATTTGATTTGATTAACATTAATATCTCGGTTTGCAGTAAAGAAGTGTTGATTGTGTGTAAAATATAAAGTAAAGACGAATAGCTTAAAAGAATGGAAGAAATGTTGTGTAAAGATAGTTGTTGATTATAGTACGAAATAAGTATGTTTTCTTTAGACAATGCAATACGATAGGCGAGGGATTAGGCTGTGAGTTAAAATCTCATCTGTTTCCGCGTGGAGAGATTTTCATAGGTAAAAATGTAACTACAGCGAAGAACAAATAATCTCGGGAACTTGAGCTTTCGTATATGATGAATCCTGTAGGGAGACGAATGCAGCTCCGGTGCTTCCAGTTTATCATAATAATTACCAGGCGGCGGGAGGCGTTTGTCTGGAGGGTGAACAAGGCTTTAACAACGGAGTGAGTCAAAGCGTCATATGGCACGAGCGTACGTGGGCGAATTCTCGTTAACACCCTCGCCCCGGTCGTACGAATTGTATGCCGAGTGTACGCGGAATACAAAATTCTCTTTCTTCTCTTTCCTCTTTATCCTTTTATCCTTTTCGTACTCTCTATCTACGTTCTATACGTTTTTCACGCGCGTTGCTTTTACAATTTCCTTGGTATTAAAGTTCCGCGAGCGGAACTCGTCTTCGATTGTCCCTGGAACTCGACAAAACATTCTCCTTGACGTCAATTGGTGAGCTAGTTTTCTGATTCTTTCGAGAGTAGTTAGCTATCCACGGATCCATTTTTTTAGTTTACGGCATTTATGAAATTGGTTTTTTTTTTGTATAAGAGATTTTATAAGAGAATTAAATAAGAACTACACTAATTTTTCATCAAATTTTACACAGTCAACGACCGACACGTGATGCCACTATTTTTATATTAGGCATCACTGCCACAACATCAACGCGAAATTGAAGTAAAAAGGACCTTTTTACACAATGTCACAGATATTCTTCATTCTAAAAAAGTAGACGTTACTCTTTTAAAATGCATGAAGCGTTTCTGCGGAGGCTACGTGCATCGCGAGTCGAAGGATTAGTATCCCTTGTATCGCTCTTTCATTGAACAATACGTTCCTGGTAAAAGAATGTGACAACGGTTTTAAGCTATTTCTGATTGAAACATTTCGATTCTTTTGTAGTTTATTTATCGATCCTCTGATTTTTCATACAAAGATTTCATCGTACCGTGGGATTTTGTTTTAACGTACGCGAAGACAATTGATCAAATTTTTATTGAAAAAATTAAGAGAAAATCTTGCTAAAAATAAATTATATAAAATATTAAGTTTCGGAAATAATAACATTAGCATTCTATTCTGATCGCCGTTTTGCTTGTCGCGGAATCCGAAGCTGGCGGTTTCCAGCGAATTGAATTGTACTGGGAATTACTAACGGGTCTGTGAATGGGACTCCCATTGCGAGTCCCACGAACTGGGTATCCGCGTGCCTCCACGCATACGCGACAGACGCATGGGGCCCAGCACGTACGAGTCTCTTGTATGTTGTTCGTATATATCTACCTAGTTGTATGTTGCTCCACCTAAATTATTATTATATGAAGAAACATCGCTAAAGATGCGAGTATAACATCGCGCAATATTTTTATTTGATGTGATACAATATCGTATTATTCTGGTTCTGTTATCACGCGATAAAATCATTTGATATCTATTTGTAAATGTTAATTGATGATTTTTTTTACAAGAATAATGATAAGTCAAAAGTTACTTCATTAATCCATTAAATTTTTTTTGATATTCCTCATATATTTAATTGACGATGATAAATTTTCATTCTCTTTTTCTTATTTTTGTCTTTCTTTTCTTTCAAACAAATTACGGACTACGAGGGACGATAAAAAGACAAGTTGTTTCGTATGAAACTTCTCTACCTTTTAGTAGCGAATATATTAACGAGAATATGATGTATGTTGCGTTATTTTATGAGCATCTTTGTTTTGAAAACACACGAAAAATTGCAATTTCGTTCCGTCATTTAATGCAATCGGGTGAGAGACGAACAAGGATAGGTAGCAAATTATATTTTCTATTTGGTAAAAATAATGGAATTAAATTTTTATGAAAAAATAAGAGAAAATGAGAAGAAAAAGTGCTCTTATATCTTTTCTAAAATTTCAACCATTAATTGTAAGATATCAACGGATTATATAACGGGACGCGCGCGTTCGACATCGAAGCGTGATTCAGCGAAATCTTAATAAAATTAGCAATTTTTGTTTTAATATAACGAATCGACAGGATTTAAGAGTAAATGTTGAAAAAAATAAACTAATTGTTTCTCTGAAACAAAAAAAGAAAAAAGCATGGAAATACCTATTTATCTCAGAATTTATCGGAAGGAAATATTACGTAAATTATGCAAATCAATGTAAGTTATTTTCCTCTTGGATTTAACAAATTTTTTCCTTCTCCATTTCCATTATCGTTTTTTTTCTGTCACACATCTCCTATAACTTCTTATCATTTTCTTTTTATTCCATTTCGCTTCCTTTTACATTAAGGGACATGTATGGGTGCACAATGCTGATATTATATATCACGGGTGTGAGTGCATGATACAGATTGAAAGAAAAAGAGAATAAAAGAAAGAAAGAAAGAGAGAGAGGGGGAGAGAGATGGAAGAACCCATTACGCACATTATGAGATCATTCCCGGCGGCCTTACCTCACGAAAGTTCATTACCATCAAGCATACATGGTCGGATGAATACCTGGCTATAATTCTCGGCGTATCGCGTGCATGAATTTCTGCACCAGATGTCGCTTTCAAGGTCGCGGTTTCCCTTGTCATACTTCGAAACGAGGACGCTATGTAATATGGAAGAGAAAAGTTATGAGATCGGTACCTAATTTTAATAACGAATCGATCGAGACGTGATTAACAAAATTGGAAAGATTATCTTTGATTATTTTCAAAGAATCATCAAGCGAGGTCGTTGTTATCTTTTTACAAAATCTGTCTCTTATTGTTTTTATTATAGATCATGTAATTCACGGATCAAATAACATTGCAATCGAGTAAGTCATCGGATTTTGATGTACACACTTTGATAACAATAAGCTTCAGCTTCATTGGTACACCTAAATATATATATATGGAACGGCTCGGGAATCAGGTGCGTCAGAACATGAACTGTATGTGGGCAACGTGGTGTGGTACGAGCGGTCAGTGACATTTCTCCCAGAGCCTTAAGAGGTGGCTCTTCGAAGGCTACAGGTTTGACCAGAATTCTTGTTGCATCGTACGGATGTAGACGCGCGAGGGTAGAAACCGCTATATAGCGTAGTCGTCTCCCTATTGCCTTCTTTTTTTTCGATTGTTATTGAATATTAAAATATCATTATATTGAAAGTATTTCGAAATGGATTTTTCTTTTTTTACAACGCGAAGTCAGGGATTATATAGTTTTTCGTTTCGTTTCGCTTGAGAAAATCCAACTTATTTGTATCAATGTAAATTATATATAGAAGTATAAGTATATAGGGGAAAAGTTATCGTGCGTATTCGAGTAGAAAGCGTAATGAATAACCGACAGACATGATCACCTAGTGATCTCGCTTTGAATGACGAAAAGAATCGGTTTCGCTGAAACAGAATCCTCCCCATTTGCTTTCATTCACCTGCTTCTTCATCTTAGCGCAACCGATTGACGAGAAAAAACGAGAAACAAAAACGACGCATATTCAATCATTACCAATGCAACATTTTTACAAATCATAGTGACACTTTTCGTACTACTTTGTGTTCTTTCTAAAATGATCGCGAAATAAAATAAGCAACTTTTTATTTACTTTTTATTTAAGATTACGTAGAGAAGTATTTTTAATCAACAGTATTAGGTATTTGTGAAATGACAAGAGTCGTGATATTGAGAATTTCAATCGAAAGAAATTTATATTGATAGATCGATAAACCGTATGACGTAAACGAATGAAGAAATTCATAGTATTGCAACATCGGAAGAAATAAAATGTAATCTGATAAAAAGAGGAATAATTATAAATTAGAAACTAACCGAGAACTAGTAGAGAGTAGTTTGGGTCCACGGGAAAGCACCTTGACCAGCGACTTGGTCAAAGCCAGGGTTAAATACTATGAGGTAAGATATCTATGGTCGAAGAGAAAGGAGCGCTAAGAGGTTCGACGGCCTGTTAGCTCGTTCCTTCGGACCTTGGCCTTGTATACTTACGTGTCTGCGTACGTATGAGCACGTAAACCAACGTTAACTCGTGTGGAAAGTGTAGAAATAGTTAGAATTAATTGGTGTTTATTTAAACATTGGAAACGCTCAAAGTTACACGAGAAATTCATAGATAATTCTTGAATTGTAATTATTATTCGAGGAGAAAGAGAGAAGACGAAGTAAGATGTATTACTCGTTTGTTTCGAATGAATTCGAAGTTCCGAAGCAAAATGATGATGGATAGAAAGATAGCGAGAAAGAGAGATAGAAAAGGAGAGAGAGAGAAAGAAAGAGAACTTGAAAGAAAAGCAATGTTTGTTTCTTCAAAGCAAAATTACATTTTTATATTAAGCAAAAACTTACCAGAATGGGTGGTTTGCGAGACCAGGAAGATCACCAGGCAAATAATTATTCCAGGTCTATAGGAGCTGGTACTCAACGCCGACATGTCGGGACTTATCTTCCGTCCTCTGTAAAATACGAGGAAAAACGTTCGTTAGATTTAATAAGAGTTATTTATATTATTTGAATAAAAAAATAAATTGTATTTAATCGCGTTGTAATTTAGATAATAGAATGCGACGATTAGAAAAGTCGATAAGTCAGTTTAAATACGGACAATTGAAAGGATATAAAGCAATCTTGAAAATATTCATTCGTAAGACAGATAAGTGACTCGTTCAGTCACGTTTCGTTCTATTGGAACTGCCAAGCTAGTTTTCTTTGACAGGTGGACGTGTAATAGCAGATTCTTGGGAACAAGCCAATCGCATACCTTCGCACTTTGACTGAACAGTTCTCGCGAGCGAGTTATGAGTTGTATGCGAATGAATCTCGGAAATGCTTCGAGGTACATAGCACACGTATCGATGAAAGTGTGAAAATCCGTAACGAGTGTCACTGACGTTTGTAGAATCCATAAACAATACGATGCAATTAAATGCGTTTGCATTCGTTCGTGTAGATATGCGTACACACTTCTTGACTACGGTATCGTGACTTCGGAAGGTTTAACAGCGTGGGAATAACTGGTTTTTTGTTTGAACGCTTTTGACAGGTTTAGAAGCCTCTTTCCTATTGGCGTAGGTATTTGTTAAGAACGAATGTGTTTCGATGATGGTAGTAGAATTTCTATACCTTCGATTGAGGTTGTTCGAGGAAAAAGAAACTCTACCAAATACCTGCGCGAATACGTGGATACATATATACTTACATATACAGGGATGTTGAGTCATTGCGAAATCGTTGAGTTCACGGAACGATTAGACGAGGGTAATCACGAAGAAGAAGAGAACGGTCAAGAAGAAATCGAAAAGGCGAGGGAACTTTGGAGAACTCGACGCATTCCAGCCACGACAGCGTGCTCAATACAAAGTAGTATCGAGATAAAAGAGCGTGGGTTGTTATTCGTCTGCATGACGACTTCTTTTCTCTGTTCGTGACCTCTTCCTTTTTCTCAGCCGACACTTCATTGTAACATAGAGAAGCAACGCGAGACGCCTAAGTACTCTAAACGTTTTCTATGTACTTGTGCACGCTCGGTAACGATGCTGTATATACACTTTTCTCTTGCTCGTATACCGTCGTAAAATTACTTTTATCTTTTTTTTTTCCTTCAAAAATCAATAAATATTCACAAATATATCGATAGAAAATATTCATGTAGATAATAAAAATTAGATATAGAAGATGTGTTAATTAATATGATTCTTCTAAATAATTTGAAATCGTCGTTATTTCTACAACACATGCTTTGACTTATTTTTTATACAGTTCGAACAGCTCTGTGTGAACTCCGTAGACTGCGCTGGAAGTTAATCGCGACCTTACGTCATTGCGTATTCACGGTACGGCCCATTGAACAGGGGAATTCGGTGAATGGGTATTCCAGCGTACATCGAGGACGCGAGTTCGCATGATTGCTTTGTGCTCGAATAATTCGAGAAAGAATGGTGTTTAATTTTGTGTTTAATTTCTAAGCTAACCCATTGTCGATATAACTCGATTTACTTAACCAATTAATTCATTTTACAATAATAAAATTTCATTTCACGTAATTAAAAATGTTCGTTTGATATTGGTTTAGCGGAAGTGTAGGGAAGGAGAAAGAAAAAAAAGAGAGATAGGTACGGAAATTGTAAGAGAAATCAAACACGATGCGTCGTCTTTCGAGTTCTACTCTCGTAGCATGCTACACGTATTGTCGTATCAATGGTAATCAGGAAACAACGCAGGAGAGTCGCATGAATGGAATAGATGCAAGCACATCTCCCGCCCACGCTCCGTTTTTCCTTCCCCCTTTTCCCACTCTTTTTCCTTGTCAGGATTTTGTTCTCTTTCTATTATTTCTTTTTATTTTTTCTTCGGTCCATCCTGATTCGTTGCAGTTACTTTCAATCTTGCTCGTAGGACCAGGTCGTAGCTTGTAATCGCTGAACCAAGACTAATTTCACTTGCGCTCTCGATATTCAAGGCACCGTGTCCGTGTAACAGCTGGGAACACGGAATTGTTTTACAAGGCAGAAAAGTAATTCTTTTCATTCTACGATTTAGCGAATAATAGACTTTATTTTTCTATTGACTTTAGTATTTACTAAGTTCATTCGACGGATACATGTCTGTTTTTATCGAACAAGCAATGTTCAACGTAATTTTAGAAACCGTTAGACATCTATTTTATTTTCTCTCTTTACTATCACCGTACCGATAATTTACTGATCGATAACAGCTGGTACGTGCTTGGTTCAAAGGTTAAACACAATAATTTCGTTTCTCTTCCTTTCCTTCCTTCGTGACAGCTGGTCCAGTGATAATTACAGTGACATAAAAATTTCTTTCCGTGAGTCCGATGTTAAAAGACGAGTCGCCTATGGATGCACCCACGGCTTCGACAGAACCAGGCTGCTGCTTGCTCTCAAGTATTCCGTTAGAGCCCGGAGGCTGCATTCGTTCGCTATTATCGTGGAATGCGGAATATGATTACCCTTCACCTGGGAACTTAAGAGATTCGACATCGCATCTTTTGGTTAAAGAAGACCGTAGGGGTGCTTTTGTCACGATACTGCGGATCGAACATGAAATTCATAGTACTTATAAATATTTAGATAGTATAGATTAATTGTAATTGAATCTGGTAATCAGATAGAAAATAGATTAATTATTATATTTAACTAGTAAACACGTGAAACATCATATCATTTATACGTAATTATATCTCGTGTAAGTATCTCAAAGTAATCTGGATAATCAATTGACAGTTAAACTCAGTAGCTACATATACAGAAGTCGGAGCACATTATGAACAGGAAATTATCATATGGATGCATGTTAAATAGATACGTTTGAGAATAGTTAACATCCGTTGTGCCACACATATGCGCGGATCATCATGAACAGCTCCCTGTGCATCCGTTTTATCGGTGAAACATACAGTTATTAAGAGGTATACTATAGCTAGAAAGTTTCTGACCACCCATGGCAATCATGTGGAACTCTCTATTTCTTATCCCTCTGTCTCTACCTTTTTTCTTTCTTTTTTTTTTTATCTCATAAGAATCGTCGGAAGGAGTATCCTAAACGTAGGAGAAAAGATTGATGGTCGTTGAAGAGTATCCAAACGTCAGAGCTCGAGATGGAACCTCGAAAGGGATCTCCAATGGCATCGTGACGCAATAGAAAACGGTTATTTCCGACAAGATACGACTGCGAAGAGGTTTCCAAGCATAGTCGTCGAGAATGACTAACGGGCTTGTTCGTCTTTCGTAACAGGTGAATTCAATAGCCGTGCTCTCTGGTACTCGCTGCTTCATCTTCTTCTCTCTTGCGGGCTACGTGCGTTTCGACGACTAAAACTCGATAATTGACAGCTATCCGTGCGGGGAGATCTCGAGTGCTTCATTTTTTTCAGGATAACAGTATTCTTTTTCAAGTGCTTCGCTAGCACTTTCGATGCGATCCTTAAAACTTTCTTCATTTTTTCTTTATTTCATTCACTTTCTCTCCCTCTTTCTTGTTCTCCTTCTTTTTGTATTTTTTTTCTGTTAATTTTTTTTTAGGTTTATTTATTGATTCGTGCTTTATGCATCACATAACTTTTAATTATTCTTAGTTTAAATTTCATTTATTTATGTAATTATTCGAGCCGCATTATTAGATATACTTTTAAGTTAGTTAATATTATTTATTCCTCTTTTTATTTTATTTGTTCCTTATTTTAAATGCCAATCGAACAAAGAAGTATCTAATATAAAAATATAATAACATGAAATATTCAACCTTCCAATGGATTACCATGGTATCAAGAAGCATCAGTAAAGTGGAGAAACTGTAAAAGTAATGTAGTTTAGATATCGTCGAGAAAAGACTCTTCGAATATCATAAAATGAGCTATTACTTATATCTGATTGTTCGATGATTCTTAACGAGAAAAGGTAAATCGAGTTGAAATGCTGACTAAAAGAGGTCGGACTGGATTTAGCGTGAGTTTGTAGATTCAGAATGTAACAGGGTCAGAGATCACAAGATCAATGCGGAGGTGGAGTCGTGGAGGCGGTTAAATGAAGTTATGCAAATTACGAAGAATAAACGGATAAAGTTCCGTGAGGCTGCTATGATTAACCGAAGAGATCAACCACCGATGTTTCTCCCAAGCGTCTGAACCTGGGAACTCTTCCACGGTTAATTATGACAATTAGCAAGTGCTGCTGTTTCTATCTCCGCTTCCTTACTCTCTCTCTCTCTCTACTTCTCTTAGACCTACACAGGTGCGCACGCGTACAGAAATACACATATATTCTTCTCTCCTTAATGCATAAAGTGTTTGGCCCTCAGTAGAGGGAAGTTCTTGTTCTGTCACCTTCAAAGACTCTGACTTCCGCGTGTCACGTTGCGAACATACTTCTAGACTGGTCCTGGCTAGTAAGCGCGAGATAGGTTGACAGGAAGACAGGCTCGTTACACGATCGTCAAGCAGTGATCTCGATTCGAAAAGAGCCTCTTGTTTCTTGTAATTACGCCTGTGAAATGTTTACTTATGCTAGTACGCTTGTTTTTTTACGGGAACGTATGTAGAAATAAATTTCTATTAGTCAATTCGCGTTGCTATCGAGTAGTTCAATTAAGAATTGATCGTACATCGCTATCAAAAACAAATCTAGCGAATTTACGAAATATACTCGATGAATCTGTAAGGAACGTTGAAAAGGAGAAAAAACGATATAACGTAATAAACACTCATTATCTCTTTTTTTCTTTCGATAAAGTGGAAATCATTGAAGTAAAGTCCGTTGAGACGAAAACTGCGTTCGGAGCTTTTTTTCGGTCGATTATAAGGAGGGTTAAGAGACTATCGAGTATTCATTATGTCTAATGACCTCTCCGAGCGGCAAGTGCTTTTAGGCACGAACGATGGAACGTGAGGTGGCATCGGAGGCAGTGCCGACGGTGCGGCAAAGGTACTCGAAACAATGGGCTTCGATTACTCAGGGCCTCGATGTTCATATGAGGGTGCTCGAGCAACAGGTCGGTAACACGTACATGCTCTCTATTTATAAGCCTACCTGAGCTAGAATTACGTGTGTTCGAAGATAAACCGACCAACTCTTCATATTCCCCTAGATACGGCAGCCTTTCTTTATCYTTTTTTTTTTTTTTTTTTAAATCTGACCAAGAGAGTGTGAAAGAAAGAAAAAAAGATAAGAAAAATTCTTTCAAGATTAACCAAGACGAAGAGTCTCGAGGCGTCAACAAGCTCGCTTGTATCGCTTGAAACCAATCTTTGGAACGTGATTCAAGCCACTACATGATAGTTATCGATTTTGTTGATAAGCTATCGGAAACTCGCTTTTTCCTTCATTACTTTCACATCGATCTTATTAATCCTCTTTTCTTCCTACGTTCCGGGTTGGTGTTTCAGGAAGCACGCGATCATTTCGTGTCGGAGTGAAAAGGAAAGATATTTTCATGGCAATAGGACGGTGTAACATTTGCCTCTTGTTCTCTCTTTCTCTCTCTCTCTCTCTCTCTCTCTCTCTCCTTGCGATTGAAACGTCCTCACAATCGATGTTGATCAATTCTTCGATCGGATAGCTCGCTTGATCGTTCGACAGCACGTAATAACGCATATTACTGCAATGTGCGGCAATTCTTCTGATGTAGATATTGTAATACCTTGTTGAAAGATCTCATCGTATCATGTCTGTGCATAGCTTTGTGAGATACACATCTGCTGTCTTGTTTCTTCTCCGTCTATTTTTTTTGTATGTACTTTTAGTGATCTATTTATGTAGCTATCTTCCCCGCTTTCTCAATTTTTCTAACCATCATTTTTCTCTTTTTTTTTTCTCTCGATGATTCTACACGCACTTCTATAGGCAAGCGCACACCGCGAATTTCCAACATACAATAACGACAGGGTATAATGATCGTTCTTTTATCCTTAATCACGAACTCACACTGAACGTTCGCCTCATGGAGTACGTACTACCTTGCGCCACCATACAATTAACTCGATATTACTATCGAGCATACAACTCGACCCTAAGTCGCTTGCATTCTTCGCATTCGCCCTACCCGACCGTGTGTATCTCCTGTATCTATCAGGAAAAGGGTAATAAACGTGTAATCTTGCCTTCCGTTTTCTCCCTCTCTCTCTCTCTCTCTCTCTTTCATTCTTTTTATCTTCTCTTTCCTTTTTTTCTTTTAAATTCGTTCGTATATTCTTTAGAAGCATAAAGAATGAACTTGGGGTTCTTAACAATTTTGCTCTTTCGTAATTCCTTCCGGTCCATATTATCTTATGAATAAGAAAAATATTTTGTTTGGATTTGTACACATTTTTTCTCTCTCTCTGTTTCTCTCTTTTCTTTCGTATATCTTTTGAGATTCAAAAAAAGATTTACATTAGAAAATTGTATAATCCGCGTAGATTTAACAAAGTTCACACAATCGGATAATAAAAGAGGAATTCTTTTTTATTTGTACTATATTCTGTACTACTTTTTTTTTTTTTTTCACCGTGGCTTTTGATCTTCCACGTTCTTTATTTACATCTTCTAGCTTTTCTACCTTCGTCCCCTCCTCTTTACATAGGACCTTCTAAAGGGAAAGACAAGCATTTAAATGTAGAGTTTACATCAAGAGAAATACTAAACACGTATAAACACTCGATTTGGTGTTCGCTTTGAGGAATGCATCAATTACTTAATCAGAGCTTACTGTTTTGATTTTCTCTCTATTCAATGAAATATTCAAGTTTTCTATAAGGATATACGAAATCGTTCGTTTTAATTTTTATAACGTTTGGTATGGCGGAAGTACTCAGAATAATAATTTTCTAAGCAAAAATCTTTCTTTGATGAACTATTGATTTTTAGGTTAGATAGAAAAGCATTATTATCGCAATATTTGAAAACATTTTGTTTTCATTTATTTTCTTGTTATCGTACGGTAGATGATAATGGGGCGTTGTCGATATGTTAAAGCACTCTCACCTATAATCGGAAACTTCGGGCGCCTTCTAGAATCGATCGTTGCTATTCGCGCGTAATAACAGGAAGAACCGTCGTTCGATCATGATAATTAAAACACGGCACGCTGTAATCTTCAGCCTATTAAAGGCCATCAATTACACGTGGCTCGTCTCATGGTGGGCAGCATCCTCGAGCTGAATCTTGTCTGCGAAGTGCATAATTTAGGACGTGGCCACTGCCATCACGTTCGATAATGGTCGACGGGATTTTCGAACGAATCGATACGCTTCTCGGAAGGGTCGACGATTTAAGAAGAGTGGAGCCACTTTCAAAGAATTTCGATGAAGTTTCAGTGGTCCTTGATTAGAATTTCTTTTTTTTAATTCTTTTACGAAGCTTGTATTCACGTCTTTCCTTTAGAAGATGACCATCTTCTCCCTTCCTTTCCTTTCCTTTTCTTTTTTTTGCGGACATGTGCCTGATCGAGGGCTACGAAAGATTGGAGGGTCGATCGGATTTTTCTTTCTCCGAGAAGATAGATCTTCGCGTTTCGTTTTAATGTTTATATTTTCTTTTTTTTTCGTTCGGAACGTCGATGAATTCACTCGAATGGGTTATCCACCAGTATTCGCATTTCTTATGTAACCATAATTCCTCCTGGTAATAGAAGTGTACAAAAACTTGAAAATATTCGGTTGAGAATTTTTGTCGAAATAAGATCGGGTTTCTAAAAGTATCTCGATATTTGAGAATATTGGGATTCTCGAGAATCTCAAGATCCATGAATCATGTTCCGAAACTATCTTATAGAAAATGTTTTCAGCAATATTCCTTATATTAGTATATTGTTTCTGACAATAATTTTTTATT
This sequence comes from Polistes canadensis, assembly GCF_001313835.1. NCBI lineage: Eukaryota > Metazoa > Arthropoda > Insecta > Hymenoptera > Vespidae > Polistes > Polistes canadensis. The sequence goes on along the minus strand of NW_014569631.1, from coordinate 207,699 downwards.
TCGTTAAATAAATTTTATTTGTTAACTTTGATATAAGATAATGCATAAAAATTGTTAATCGAATTTTCGACCTATCTCAAGCATCGGATTCTCGAATTTTTCACGTTTTCGCACACCTCTATTTGATAATTGTTTGCTTGATCAATTGTCAAGAAACAACGAAAATAAAAACATATCCTTTTCGAAGGAATGCATAGAAGAACAATGAATGATACACCATCAACAATAAAGAAAACCAGTCGGTCTGCTATAATAGGTACCTACGCTAACATAAAAACTTGATATACCGGACCTACGGCACTTCGCGGCGCAAACCTCTTTTTTTTCTATTTCACATGTATGACCTCCGCCAAGCAAAGTCGCGTTAGGCAAATGGTCTCTTAACACGGTAACCTTCTGAATGTACCCTGAATCTTTTGTGATCCTCCAAATCTTACATCTATTCGTCATTTCTTTTTTATTTATTTTCTCTTGTAAACGCTAAATGCGATCGTTATTAACATTTGATTGCAATGATTAATACAAAATCATAAATCTTTAATAATAAACGTTAAAATAAATGGATTTTCTTTATATCGTTTTCTCCAATATAATCAAAGATAGAATTCGTCGATTATCCTTGCGAGGAAATACTTCTACGTTTCTCTATAGTATCTTATCGATCTCTTGTATGCACCATGGTCGAGCTGGATGAACGCAAAGTAGAAACTGAGAAAGAGAGAGAGAGAAAGAGTAAGAGTGAAGAAAATTATCTGTTACGGAGGGGGAGCAGCAACTACCAGCGGCAACAGCAGCAACACCGGGACTGGTGATTAATTATCATGCAAAGTAGCGGTATCAACGTTCTTCGTCCTTTAAAAGCGCTCGTAAGCAAGAATCGATGCGTGCGGTGGCGGCAGCATATTAGCGGCATATTGCCGACATGATCCTACTATACTTCAGCCCACGATATATCTTTACATTTGATGTTCCTGACTATAATGTATATACTTCAGTATGTATATAATATCTACGTCGAAAAACATAAGTCGAAAAAAAGAAATTACATGTCGATTAATTGCGAAACGTGACTATTTCCCCCCTTTAATTCTTCTTCCGTAGTTACGTAATCAATTTTCTTTTTTGGGACAGATGATTTTTTTCCAAAGACAAATTTATTCTTCGTTCAAATTCTTACCTTGCAACTTATCCAAGGAAAAAATTTGGCAAGCCTTTGTTCGTGACGTGCATTTTTATATTTAGGATTTTATCATTACCCATGTTGTTCATTGTTTTAATTTTTTTAGCGTTTTAGTGTTGCTGCACATATGTGTTATTATAATCATATTAAAAGAATTTCTTAGTTTTTTTTTTTGCTTTTGTGAATTATTTAAACATTCAAAATATTTTATAATAGTTCAAACGAATATAAAAATTTTTAAAAGTCAAATGATTATTAATTTTTCAAAATAAGAGTAAGTAAAGTTATAGAGTCTATCAATTGATATAAAGCGTGATTGAGAATCGTGATTCTAGTAGACATCTCACAAAGGAGCGGTGAATTTCTGGAAGATCAAATGCAGAAGTTAGATACACGCTAGTATTCATCGAAAGCAGAATGTCGATTGTTCGTACGGCATATACGAAGGATTACCGAGCGTGCATGAGAGACTCGCGTCTCGAATGGATCTAGCAAGGGAAGGTGATCAGCCCCCGAGGAAGAACAGAACAATGATTGAATAAACGCGCGCGTGTATGCAAAAATCATAAGAGACAGCAATAGGAAAATGGTTGCATTTTTGCAGGCAATAAATGCAATTTAAAATAAAATTTGTCACAGACGCATATTTGCACGATTCTCGTTGTTCTTTTGTTGTGGGTGACTGTTGTGTGAGTTAACAAAAGGAAAGATTCATACGTACTTTTACTTCAAAGCCTTCGTACGAAGACAATGACTACGACGAACAATAAGGAATTATCGGAGAACTTGGAATTCTAATTTCTTCGTCCTCTTCCTTATTTTTTTTCTTTCTTTTTGAAACATTTTGCTTTTTTTAAAGTTGCATTTGATATATTTGTAATCGATGGGGATGTGCTACATTAATGTTTCTTTCGTCAATGTTCATTTCTCTCCTGAGAATATGTCAGTAAGACTAATTCTGTCCTAGATGCAATATAAAATTTCAGAACTCATTGAATATTCTTATCACACCATGTTTAGGTGATTGTGAGAAACGTTAATGATGTTGCGATAAATAACGACTGTTCGACAAAAGAGGACGTTACTGATATCTATCGTTTTCATTTCTTTCTCTCTCTTTTTCCATTGCCATCCAATCGCACGGCGGTAATTTGTTTAATCGTTTCCTTTAGCAAAGGAAGAATCGATGATATCTTCGCTTGGCTCGGAACAATCTGCTTGAAAATACGTTGGAATACCTGCAGTACTAATTTTGCAACTAGTTATCCTATAAAGATTTTCGCGAAGAATATTTTGCGTCTAAAGAAAATTTGAACGTAAGATTATTTGAGGGGTGTAATTAATTAATGAAATAATTTTTTACGATGTATAACGTAGACGTGTTTAAGAGTTCGAGTAATTAGGAGATGCTAATGATAGTAGCGAGAGAAGGAACGCATTCATGTTTTCATAAGAAAGCCATCGAAAAGATACGCACACCCAAAGAGAAATTTTCTTTCGTCCCCTTCGAGTCGTGGTGTTTACACGTCACAGAGAAAGTCTCGAAGTTGGTGGTGTGTCATGAACGCGCGTGCGCACAGTAATGTTATTTACCCTACGTTTACATGGAAAACCTGAAATAGTAAGTTTGCTTTGGGCGCGGTACCCCTTGGCGGCTCGTTACTTTCTTCTCCCTTCTCGTTTTATTTTTTGACTCACACTCTCCTCAAAGCATTCGTATCCCTACGACGAGTCCTCCATCTTCGACTCGTCTTTGTGAGCCACTTAGCGAGGAATCGAGGAGGGCAAACATGGTCTTCTTGGAGTCCTAAGTAAGGTTTTCTCGATTTTACGTGGGAAAAGGATACATCCGAGCGTTTATTAAGATTCTTTTATTTTCTTCGAGTACACATTTGCCTCTCAGCAAATGGCTACCTTGGCAAAGAATTATTTTAAGATCCGTCTAATATATGAGAGTAGAAACGATAGACAGAGTAGAAGAAAGTTGAGGGAGAGAGAGAGAAACGATGCAACGACGTTGTCTTCCACGCACGATTCTTTGTAAGGTCGAGGTGAAGGGACCTTAATGACTGTATACCGAGGGACGAGTATGGAGTTTAAAGAAACAGTGGATCCTGTTCTCTCCCGAGAAGAAGGCATGCGCACCTGTATCGACCTTTATCGAAGTAACGTGGTTTAATTCCTTACAAAGTCATGATGCTCTTTTTACGCGAGGTTTTCAGATCAACGCGACATCTCGACTAGGAAACCAGTATAAGGAAGGACAGGGTTAATGGTTGGAACAGTCCGTACTCCTAAGAAGCACCTACGATGAACGTAAACGCAATTCTATGAAATTTCATTTCAAGACTTGCGTTCAGTAATTCTCAGCAAGCGTTACGGTATCTTGTTAACTTCAAAAGGTTAGAAAATGATTTGTTCAATTCTATTTGGATAATATGGATAATATAAGATGACTATGTTACTTTAAAAATCATAATATAGTGGCAAGAAGACAATTAAGCTCCTGGTATTACGAACGAGTGATTAAAATCAAAACGAATCAGCTGATGGCAATAATAGATGTCCACCGAAATCTACTATCCGGGAGAGTAGGTGAGAGATAGAAAGATAGAGATAGAAAAAGAGAAAGAGAGAGAAAGATATCCAGTGGTAGCATCCTCATCGTATAATAAAATGCTCGAGCCACGGAGTCTGTCTCGGTCCCCTTCGTTTCGTCATACATCCGGCTACGGATTGGTAGAGCCGAATAATAATTCCGCGACGTTCCGATCTACCCGGCGACGAAGCAGGAGATAAAAAGGAGAGAGAAAAAAAAAAGATAGAGAGAGAGAGAGAGAGAGAGAGATGGTCAGGACGTTGTTAACACGTCGGTGAGGAATAATAAAGAGTAAATAGAGTAGAACGGGTTCGATCGTGCCGTAGTCACATAACGACTAGAGATTACTCTGGTGGTGAGCCAGGTGCCAGGCCACCCTTGTGTACCCCTATAAATAGCACATCGAGAAAAGAGGTAGGTGCATCCTCGTCGTCTATCTTCTACCACGACGACGAAGAAGAAAGAAGAACGGTGTCGAATACGCTCGAGTTGCTCCTGCTCGCGAAGAGATACAAGCCATCGGCTTCAGGATGGCAAACCGGATGCGAGAGAGTTTGCGACTTCGAAGAGGACCTCTGCCACCCAATAAAAAGAGAAAGAAAGAGTAAAAGAGAGAAAGAGAGAGCGCTAGTCCTACTACCCTCTTCGTATGTAAGATGAAAGATACAATCTCTCGACCGACTTCTGACTCGAAGGTGCAGGTTCGTTCTATTCTTCACGACAAGACCTGCCGACGACGTTTAAGCGCCGTCAGCCTTGAAATGATGTTAATCGCTCGCGCGAACACCCACGTTACGAGACGTCGTTAACCCTCCGACGACACAGTGGTTCATGCGACGATGTCTCTTTTTGCTCGAGGACTCCATGAACGATTCTCTTCTTTTTTTTTTTCTTGTACATTTTATCTTTCTTTCTTTCATTCTTCTTTTTCTGTATCATCTCTGGATCGAGGTCATCGCGTGATCGGAAATAAGAACAAGAGGATCATCGAGCAATTTTCATTTCTCATATCTTTTTGCTTATTGTTAGCCTTGCTCGAGATCGTTTCCTTTTTTTTTTTTCAAATCTTGCATCCGTTATTGGGAAACTCTTTCGCTGCTCTTGATAATACAAATTACCGAGAGAAAAAGAAAGATAAGGGTAAGACGGGAAAAGTTTCTATCGATGATAATTCTCGATTATACTTGTTGTTATCGTAATTTTAAGGATATTCGTCGAAAGATTAAAGTAGCGTCAACCGAGAACAAGAGCAAAGGAAATAGAAGAATAAAGGTGAAAAAAGGGGAGAAAGAACAACGGCTTGTAGCTACTCGAGAATGGAACAGTCATGAAAAGGATCCGCGTATTCTGTTACTATCTTATTACGAGCCTCCGCAAATGGTCTTCATCGAGGTAAGAGAGCGTGTTCCAGCAGGACTGATATTTCCTCTACCATCCTTTCTATCATCTAATACTTATTTTTCTTTTCTTTTCCTTAGCTCTTGCAACTATGTCTTAGAAGTTGATAGTAGTAGTGGGTGGGAAGCAACGGTGTTCGGTGTTGGTGGAGGATGTTATTAATCTCAGAATGGACGTCACGCGCTATCGAGGACGTAGCTTATGGGGATAGATGGATAGTAGAAATATAAAGAAAGAGAGAGAAAGATAGACAAATAGACAAACAGATAGAGACATACAGAGAGAGAGAGAGAGAGAGAGAGAAATAAAGAGAAAGAGAAAGATATAGCATGGCTTGAAAAGGTGAGGGTGGAGGTAGAAGAACACCGATGTTTCCGAGAGTTCATTCTTCATGGTCGAGCGACTTTTTCGTATGTACCCAATGCCGGACGATTAACGATCACGCTCGGCGTCGTGCTCGTTAAGCGATAATTTCTTTTACTCTTGTGTACGATGTCCAGTAGAGGCGAGAGAGATCATCCCTCCTCGAGTCGAAGACGAATGGCTACCTTTGCCTGTTCCATTATCAGAGCGTGACGACAACGATGACGACTAAGGGCTATCTATCGAGTTTATCGATGCGTTCTTGGATCGAATTTGTATGCTTTTTTTCAAGTTACTATGCAAAGTCAAATGCACATTTAATGAGAACAAATCGATTTATTTGATAAAATGTGTTATTGCTTTGTGTGTTGCGAACAACTAAATATTGTAGATGCTTAAGTACTTATTGTTAGATAATCACGAACCTTCACAATAATAGCAACAAAAAAATAAGATAATATCCCTGCGACTCGAGAATTTTTCTTATGAGAAAGAAACAAAATGGAAGGTAGTGAATGTCGAGGTCTTCTATTCTCTTACATAATTCCCGATTATCTTGTATTACCTCGAGATTTGTTAATTTTTCTTCTTTTTTTCTCTACGTGCTCGCATAATTGTGTGAATATTGTGCGAGAAGAACAATTGTAGGAAGTCGAAACGGTAGAAGGGTATATCGACGAGCTTTGAATACTTCTGAGAGTTTTCTTTGCTAATTTTCTTAAGTATTGCCTATTGTTGTTTTGCTTCATTTTTTGTTGTCTTTTTTGGAGCTGAAGATAATATATAACAAGACAGATAAATCAAAATTCTTTTTGAAACTTGCTTGATTCTTTTAATATAACAAAAAGTAATAGAGAAAAATTGTTGTATTGTTACGACTTGAAAATTTACTTCTTACGACAACATAATTTTCGATGGAAATTAATTCGCGATCAGAACAATGCTTATCTCTTTCTATTTCTTTCTATTTATCTATTAATCTATCTTTAGATTGAAGATTCTTTTGGAATGGAAGAACGATTGAGAGACATAGAACATTCTAATGTTGTTCTTCTAACTATAATACAACACATACATATATAAATTATAAAGTAGACAGGGTATATATATTCTACATATGTATGCATGTCTTGCAAAAGTTATCGTTCTATCTCTAATGTCTCGTATTCCTCGCTATGTACTCGATCGTAAAGGAAATGTGTTAGAATACCGCTAGAATCGCACTAGAAAATACATTTTGACCTCGTGACAATGATTTTGGTAAATACAATAAGAAGTAGAACGTTATACGGGATCCGATTTACGATCAAGAGAGAGTACTTGTCTCGGTTAGTAATACCATGAGAGCTTTAGTCGATGCAATCCGTTTACTTCTACGCTACGAATTTACTTTATTATTTATCGTAATTTTTTCTTTTTCATGGAAAAACAAAATAGGATATTTAAATGAAAATACGCGAAGATAAATTCAAGCGAAAGAAAATGAATGAAAATCATGAAATTAATTTGATGTGATTTTTTGTTCAGATCTTATCTCATTCTTCATATTTGCGAACAATATTTTGAGGTTGTCATTCTGTAGAGTAAATCGATCCTTCGAAGAGACCAGTGGTCGTTCATAGTATTTAGTAGCTTGGAACACCGAATTCGACAACACGTTCCTTTGCAAGGAGAATTTCGTCGAAATGCTCGTTCGGAAGGATATTCTTACTTCGTACACCGGATGTTACTTTTCAAAGACCGATAGAAGAAACTGGTAGGATCGATCGGTTCGATGTATGTATATATACATACCTATGTATGTATAGGGTTAGTCTTCGTTTTCGATATCGTTTCTACGAATGAAATTATCTTTCGTAATATTCATCATAAGCGACTACATCGTAGTTAGTTCCGTGTTAGAATCTTTCATTAATTTTAAATTAGAACCGGTTTTTTCTCTCGCTCAAAGATATTTCAGATATCAAATGTATTCGGCGGTGTATGATGTCATACAAAAAGTTACAGAAGAAAAAAGTGATATGACGTCAGGTTATTGCACGACCGTTCGATGTCAGAATAAAAAGAAAAAGAAATTGAAAAAATATTAAGTAAAAACATCGAAGAAGGAAAGAAGAAGAAGAAGAAGAAGAAATGACGACGATCGGATCGCTCATCGGAGGATGACCGTCGACCTCTTCTAGCGTCTAGCTCACGAACTCGGATACCGTACGAAAGCGTTTTCGCATCAACTCCGAGCTCTCTTTATTGCCCTTCTCTATTTCTTCGCGCGATCCTACTCAGTTCCATCTTCCTCCGTGGCTTCTGCTTACGGTACTTGTTTTCTCAGAAGACTACTACGCGTACCATACAAAATTCTCCTACCAACTCGTTCCCTTTCATTAGCAACTATAATAAGACGCCTTCCTTCTCGAATTCACCGAATATGGAATATCTATACCTTGCTGTTTAGCTAAAGCTAGTATAGTAGAAAAAAACGTAATTTAAGACTGCAATCGAACTTCTTGCATGATTCTTCAAGAAAAATAGAAATTTCGAAAGGTTTCCCTTACGGAAGATGATTTGATTTTGCGTTATTCTCAACGATTCTACACTTGTGATTTTATCGATTATATTTGCGAAACGACCGGTAATTAAAATTGATTCTTTGCTTGATTATGCAAAATCCTTTCGGACTATATTTATCTATGTGTGTTTATTGTATATTTTTTTGTATTTCTGTGGAAGACTCTAAGGAAGAACGAGAAATTGAAAAAAAAAATTAGTACGAGTTTGAGAGAAAAGAAAAACGAAGTACGGTAACCTGTATCATGACCGGTCGTCAATAAAGATTCTTCCTCTCTCTTTCTTCTGGCGAGACCACTTGAAACGCTTATTTCGTTATTACCAGAAGTAGGCCAATAGTGCAGGTTTGTTAGACCCACTGGGCTACATTTTGTTATGCTTAGACGAGAACAAGATTGTCTTTAAAACGGTTTAGACTACTTGATTTGACCGGTTGACCGAATTCGGTGAGTTCAGTAAGTAAGGTCAGGCTTATTTATCGTGTCTGATATACATACGTGTAAGTCGAGGTACCTTCGCTACATAAAATACATCTTCGAGGATTACCAAAATCGATAACCTTGTACTCGTAAAATGGATCATTGAGAACGATCAAATAGGTGGACCGATGATAGGAGTTTATTAACGTACTTAAAAGTGTTCTACGTGAGTTCGTGCAGTTACGTGCGAGGGATCTCAAGCCGGCCGCGTGGCAGACAAACGTACGGAATCATGCGCGCATTGAAATTCCCTCCTATCTCTTTGTAGCGAGTAGCTGATTTTTATCGAGTACATGACCGGTTACCGGGCGAACAGTTTATAAACCGCATTCGACATCGAGGTACGGGCAAACACGCAAGGAATACGAATGGTAACGCACTTTCCAGAAGATTAAGAGTACCGTGATCGACACTGAGTTCTTTTCTTATATGATTAAATGTTAATGGATTTACTTTCGATACATTTGATTTCTTCCTAAGGTAATTAAGTAATTGAAAGAAATTTCAAAACAATCATCAATGAGATATTAATAGCGCGTAGGAAAAAATATAATTAACATCGTAATTTAGCCGTCGATTATGATGAAACTCTGTGTGAAATAAAAAATAAATTATCTTCGATACATTATCGATAGTTTGAGGGTAAGAACAAGTTTATCTACGTTAAAAAAATATTAATAGTATTTTAAGTGTAATCCCGATAAAAATAATTTTATTTTATTTTTAGTTATATCGTGTGAACTTAAATGTTCGTTTGATTAAGTAGAAAATGAGGCATGGAAATTATGTGATTGCTTCGGGCAAGCAATTCACTATAACGTGAACATTTGATAATCAGCGAGAAGCGTGAAATGTTTCGATTACTTTTTGATTTTTGTTCTGTTATAAAAGATCCATGAGGTAAAAGCTGAAAGAAGGTCATTTAAACGGGTCACATTTGTCATGCAGATCGGGTATCCATTGATCACATCATTGTGTGTAATTCTTATACGAAAAAGAGCTCAGCTATAACTCAAAAAATAGAATGACGTCGTGGCTAGAAAATTCTTTCACGTATAGTAGAAATTTTTGAGGACGTTTTTTTTCTTTTTTTCCTATTTAAAATTCACTTTAAATAAAAATTCAACTATTAACCACATCTCAAATATTACACTATCTAACGACGTGACGACAATTTGTTAATTTCTTCTTATTATAATAGATTCACGTTAACCATGAAACTCAGTCTTTTACGTTGAAAAAAGTATAAAGTCTAAAGAATGTTTTTACCAGTCGCTAGGTCCCTCTTTCCATCTCTTTTTAACGCGTATATATCTTCGTGTCAGGTCAATGTCCGTTTCGTTGAAAAAATTTCGTCGCGAAGGAGACGCGACCGACTCATTCGTATTCACGCCTCGTAATTTCGGAGCATATCCAAATTCTGCAATAATCGCCGCGGAGCACGTTCGTGATTGTGTTAGAGCGATGTAAGAAATTTCCTAATCGAGATATTTTGAGAGATGACGGTGAGAAAGAGGATCTTTCAGCAAATACAATTTCAATATTTTCGAGAGATAAAGATTAAAGAAATAAAAAAAAGACAAAGTAATATTGGTGACTGTAGGATTTTATAGATCGTTGAATGAAATCGAATGAATCCCGTGTTTCTCTATAACCGACGACACTGAACTCCCGTGTTTTCTTTTTTCAAAAAACGTCCGAGGTTCTACGATGGGCAACGACGTCGTTCGATCTATCGAACACTTCGACAGACGTCGAACGGTTCGATTGCTTTGAGAATTACGTGATCGGCCGACCGTCCGTCAACCTCAAACACAGCATCGTTCTTTCTTCCCGCGCACGAGCGTCTCTTTTGAAGACGATGAACGAACAAGTGTCGACATCATTTCTGTCTCACTCTTTATGGCTTTTACCGTTCGGTATACCTGTACGAGCACACTCGCCTGTTCACTCATTCCCATCTATATGTAGTCTACTCTACATGATTGAAACGCTTGTTCAAGCGAAGATCAACCACGTCTATAACTTCGTAAAATATCCATGTTTTCTTTACGTATGGTTTTACAGTTTAACAGCGCATTCGCTTTATTAATACATTGGACGATGCACTGTGTAAAAAGTTATTGTTACGGAAGCGATAAAATATATATGAAAAAAGAAAAAAAAAACGAAGAGTGAAAAAGTACGCGTCGAAAATTGATCGAAAACAGTTCTTTGAGATTTTATTAAGGATTTTTACTTTCAACCTAGACAAGACAGATTTAATTTTTCCTTTTTTTAACGCGAATACGATCAAGATCTATCTGTCCCTCTCACAGCTCGGAAGGACCACGTTAGGCTTCCATTCGCTACGGTTATTGCCCCTCTCGGATCGCGTGAGCACAATCGCTTCTTACTCACACCCCATTACTTCATTTTATTTTCGTCGCTGTACCTAACGAGCGGCAAAACCGGAATCGTGCGCTGCCCATCCACGATACGGGCAAAAGGCGGTCTCGGTAATTAGCTTCTGATAATTAGTTATTAGTCATTGGTCACGTAAGAAACATTCTGCCTTTGGATGTGCTATCAACTTTAAATTCTTAACGTGGATCTATCGTCAGTGAGTTGCACGAACTCTTTCAATTTCTCGTCGTCTTTACTTTCATAGACTCTATTATATAATGATCACTATTAATGATCTATTTGTGTTTTATACGAGATAAAAATAATACTTTACTATTTTAATTGGAAGCACGTAGACAATATTTTGTTTAAAAATAGAAAAGTGATACAAGATTGATTCCCGTTTAAAATAGCGTTAATTATGATGTTGTTTTTCGAATGTGAGAAACTGGCATCTTTTAAACTGGCTATCTATTCTTCGATGGAATAAACCATTTATCAGGTAGATTTCTATAGATGATATAAAAAGAAAAGTTTTTGTGTAAAATAATGAGATACCCTCGATCATTAAATCTGTACAGCAATAAATTATTTGAGGAATTGGGACCTATTACTTTTGTTCCGCTTACCGACTTCTATTGTCTTTTAAATCGAATCAGCTGTTTAAATCAGTAATCTATTCAATATTGAAGTTATTTGAAGGGTATCTTTTTTTTTGAAAATAGGGCTATAAACATTTTTTCTCGCAACATGGGTAGAATACATATTTAACGCTTTTTATGCTACTATTTTGTCTTATTGTTGTTGAGTCAGGTAACATAAATAAATATAAGACGATATATTGTGCAAAATTTCACGATGCATCTTCGTTCGTTTCGTTCTACTCGTCGTCATCGTTATCGTCTACTCACGACATTAAGAGAATTCGATTCACCACAGGAATTCCTTTTATTCACGCGCGTTTCTCTCCATTATCGTCGGAAGAGAAGCTAAGGCAAGTCCTGGCCGACGGACACAAAGGGGTCTGTAGGACCCCATAGATTCTCCTAGTTTACATTTTTCGTTTTTGTTACTACGTCGCTTGGCAGCTAATAGGATCTTATTATGCTGATCTTTGGAATTTGTTTAACTCGTTATACCAGAGTAAGAACCCTATTCGATATTTTTGTCGAATGCTGCCGCGCACGAATCGATCGATTTTTCGAGATTCAAATCGATTAATTTGCCCGAAATTTTTTTTTTCTCGTTCGATCTAATCTGTTCATCAAAAATAAATTTCTTAATTAAAAATGAATTAATTGTGGACGATATTGGTAATGTTGAAAAATGACAATTGTTAAATTTTCATGGTTTTTCATGTTTATCCGTTTTGAGATGAAAAAGACTCCTTAGTATTTACGAGACGATGATATTTGTTTCGATATTCAAATATCCTATCTGTATTGTAAAAGGTGTTAATGTACATCCGACTTTTCTTCGGGGGGTCTACAAGATATAGAGTATTGTAATATTATTTACTATTATATGCTAGTTTGAATCATTTAGATATAAATTTCTTAGAATTGAATCAGTCAAATTTCGTGTTTTCAATCTAAAAGATAATTCGCGACTCGTGCATTTTCGAAATTCGAATATATTGCGGTGAATTTCGATTGCGAGTTTTCTGAAAGATTATCCAAATAAATAATGTCGCGTGCATACAATGCTGGAGGTTTGTGGGTTCTCGCGATATGCAGCGATTCACTTTCTAACTTGATCGAGAGCATCTTCTTTCAAGGCGGGATTCACACGGCCTAAGTGCATCGAAATTTGGCGTGCCTCGTTTGTCGCTCTCACGAAAGGAACTCGCACATCTCCGCTGAGATCATTGTAGCGAGCCGGAGGTGTCTCAACGCACATGGGAAATTTAATCCGTAGGAATGTCCACGAAGAGGATGAGAAAGAAGTAAGCGACGACAACGACGACGAAGACGACGACGAAGACGACGACGAATAAAAACGATCACTGATCTTGATCACTCGCTGTCACCAATACGATAAGACTCGACCCATCTTTGGTGATCGACGCGTGCTCACTTTTGCATGTATTCCGTTTATCGGAACTTTCACTAATTATTTCCCACGTTAATACGGACTTACCTATCGAGGACGGTCGTCGGGGTTCTTCGAAGAGCTTTACGAGATGCGGCAATCACTCGAGGATGCTTCTTACGTCTTCTTCTCTCACACAAGGCACGATATATTGAAATTTCGCGGGAAAACTCGAATACTTAAGCGCGTATTGCCAATTAGTTCACCCTATTTCGTACTTCTTTTTTACTTATCTTCGGATAAAAAGAGATAGGACTAAGTATAATATATAAAGTAGCACGAATGAACGAACGAACGAACGAACGAACGAATGAACGAACGTACGAACGACGGTGGGTGATTCTCGTTTTTGAGGGGCCGACCGAAACTCTCTCGCACCCTTCGGCGAATTGGTACGAGACAGAAGGCCTACTCACTGCTACTCTTTTTATATTTCTCTCTCGTTTTTTTTTCTCTCTTTCTCTCTTTCACACTCTCCCTCTCTCAAACATACATACTCTCTCTCGCTCTCTCTCTCTCTCTCTCTCGCTCTCTCTCTCGCTCTCTTTCTCTCTCTTTCTCTTTCTCTCTATTCTGTCTCCTCAAAATCACCGCGACACCGCACCGAACAGAAGTGAACTACTCGTGCGCCGCCGGTTCACGGTACCTTAAATACCTTGGCAGCCGTGCCGCCACCGCCGCAGTCGTCGCCGCCGTCGAGAATCGTGCGGCCCCTACCTTCAAAGCCGCCCCACGTCGCATACCCGGATTGGCGGGGGAGCAAGCAGGAACGATGCTCGCCGTACTCGCCGGATACAGAAGAGCATCCTCCGCCATCCCTTCTCGCCCCTTTCTGCCCCATCTGCCACCTCTTCCTCCTCCTGCACCACCTCCACCTCCTCCTCCACCACCTCCTTCTCCTCATCCTTCTCCTCATCCTCCTCCTCATCCTCCTACTCTTCCTCCTTCTCCTCCTTTTCCAGCGTTTATTCGCTTCTCTCCTACTCCAGTACCAAGCAAGGTATAACGGCCTCTCGCTCTCTTTCTACGTGCTCCGCACGCACATACAACGGTGGCAGTTGCATGAGAAAAGGAGAAGACATCCCGATACTCGAGCGATTCCCTCGCCATTCCATTCGCGTCTTTGCGCGCGTTTGTAACTACCTTTAAAAGCTGATCTTTTCTTTGATTTTCATATTACGTATCCTTTCATTCTTTCATATGTTGTTGCTTCTATTTCGCGCGAGGCTCGATATGTCACTTCGATATCGGCCGGTTTGTTGAATTGCTTTTTTTTTTAGATCGTACTAACCCTTTTCAGAGCTTTTTTATTTGACAGTTGTAAGATGACTTATAAGTAGAAAATGTGAAAATAGAAAGATTCTTTTTAGAATTGTCAGGACGACAAGGAGCAACGCTAAAGGCTTTACTTCCGTTTTTGCGCATGCGCAATTTTATGAGACGCGGGGAGTCTGCGCCCGGCGAATTCTCATTCGCACTTTGCGGCCCGATACGTGCGAAACGTGTCCCCCTCCCCACCCCACATAGCGTTGATTTTCAAAGATATGTGTGTGTTACCATCATTCTTACTGGCAATATTATTCCAGCCCCCTCCCCCATGGAATTTCAAGCGTTCGCGGATGGCAGCGGCGCGTTAATCGCACGTTCCGCTTCTTTTTCACGAACGTGTCTTTGCACGTTTACACGCGTGCTTTCAAGTGGCTCGCGTGTACTTACTCGAAGGAGGAGCGTTTTTCCACGAGTGTTCCGCGTTGCTTTTCATAATTAGCCGCCCATGTTCTACGCACGATAAAGTGGGACCCTCCGTTGAGTGGTTCAAGCGAACGAGATCAAAGCTCGTCCCTTTTTCTCTCTACTATGTATTACGTTGATGATATTCAAGGGCTGATCTTTCCCGTTTTTAAGGATGCGGAAGATATCATCAATGTATACATATTATTTTTTTCTCGTTTTCAATTGTTCATTAATAAGGAAAAATTTCATATTCCATGATATAATGTAGTCATTTTTCCTCAAACTGTTTTTCTCTAACGTTTTACACCTACAACTTTATTCTATTTGCATGCATAATTACATTTCATTCATAAACATTTATAACATATATCTCGTTTAATAATTTTATTCATATCGATTACAACAAATTTCCTTGAAATCTCGTGAATTCCAAGAAGCACGCTTTTAAATTGTGCTATACTTTATCCGGGAATTTGTTTCCAAGTGTAAACCGTAAGGATTGGCCAACGCTATTGGAAATTCAGCTTTGCTGACTCACTATCTGACCGATCTATCTAGGAACGATCGAGAGAAGGGACATCCTATAAATTATGAGCGTGTTTTGAACGTTCTCAGAAGATCAATTCGAAACAGCAGATTTTGCTTAATTAATTTTCCTGTTGCCTCACTCTTTCCCTTTCTCTTTAATTCTTTTTTTATTTTCGTTATGTCGTAAATTTTTCGTAAATCTAATTATTCTCCGTTCTTAGAAACAGACGGATATAAACAAAAAAATGTATACGTTACTTCTAAATGACATTTTACTTCTAATGACAAAATTCATTAATTTGATTTTATTAAGTCATTAAGAACGTTTGATTAATGACTAAGATTTAATATTTCGACATATTTTTTTCCTTCGTTGCTTAACATAACCGAAAATACAACGTTTAATTCATAAGAACTTAAATCATATCGAGATTGTACCAATAACTGACCAGGCTTTTTATTTGATTAACTGTTCATGTGGCCCTTTGCTTAACTTGCAGAATCCGCGGACTGTTTCTCCCTTTTTCTTTGTTTCATATATATATGGGAAAAAAAACATGATCGAGAGAACGAAGGTAACACTTTGCGATTTAATTGGCATTCTAATGAAAACATTCACGTATTCGAGAATAAACTTGACTACTTGACGTCGTATCATCTAAAAACTCAAAAATGTAATCCTTTTTATTTAAAAAAAGAATCTTGACTTGAAATTTATGGTCAAACGTTTAACATACCATAAGTTTCAGCTTTTATTATTCAAAATATCAATCGATAAATATTGCCAATTCCATAACTTATTATCTTTTCTTTCCTTTTTGTAAAATATACTTATCGTTTAATTAAAAATTCTTAAAGCTAACATCGACTATGTCTAATGATAAGAAGATTATTTTTCCATTGTAAAAAAAAATATTCTCTATCCTTAGAACTTTTGTATTTTCTTAGACGAGCTAAAGATATAATGAAATATTTATAAGTACAGGTTAATAACGTTGATAATCATCAGAAACGTAAGCACGTTGTTCGCTTTAACGGACGGGTGTAATAAGAAGATGTAAAAACCGTAAAGAAAGTAATAAAAAAAGAAACGTGTAGTAAGGTTGTGTTTCTAGGTAGCTATGTTATAACTCATCAGAACAGAAGGGGAATTCGGTTCAGCGAACTAAACGCATCTCGATTCGTAACTCTCGAGCTTCCATATCTACCCACGTTTCTCCACGGTTGGAGAGATCGTTGCCACTGACACTGACATAATATCGTTATTCGAGAAAGAGAGTTTCCTTCTTTGACGGTCACAGTCACGACAAGATGGTGAAATTGCTCGAATGATGTAATATCTCTTGCATAAGTGCTACGTGAATGAGATAGAAAGAAAGAAAGAAAGAAAGAGAGAGAGAGAGAGAGAGAGAGAGGAAAGATACGATAGAAAGTGAAGTGTGAGCGAGAGAAGGAGATAGAGTCGTCGTCGAGCAGACAGCGAACTTGACCTGAATCCTCGAGCAGCGAGAAAGAATCATCGTCGGAGTCTCTTATAGAAAGGAGAAAGGGGGGAGCTGCGGTGAAAGAACTAAGAGATAGAGTGAGACGCAAAAGAGGAAATTACTTTCGATTTCGAGCTCCTTCAGATCAGTTGCACTTTCTCTATCGCTTTCCTCTTCTTTTATCAGCTTCTATCTTATTTTTCCTTTTTTTCCTTATTTCATTAAATATTTTATATTACTCTTTTATCTGGAAAAAAAATCGACGAGATGATCTATTATCACGACTGAATATATAACATTAGTTGGTTTTTCATTCAAACGATATTTCGTTAATAGTTCTGTAGGCTCGTGGATGTAGTAATTAAGTAAGGAATACGAAACTGATGTTAACAAAATATATTTGTTAGAAAAGGAACTGTTCGGATGTTAGGGGGTGTCGTAAATCAAATTGAATCATCTATGTTTGCCTTAGCGTACGTGACATGTTCGGGTTCTGTCGTGTCTTCTCTTAATCTAGTAGGTTTTCCCAAAATTTTATTTGTTATTAATTTCTATCTAATGTTCCACGCTTATCTCTTATTTACACAATCTTGTAAAATTTTGACATATAAATTAATCAATTTTCGAACTTAAGACTTGGTTTATTACATTTCTCATTAGTAATATAATTAAGACAATATATTTATCTATTCTTGTTGATTTTGATCAATTTAGCATCCATTATAATATGTGAATCATTCTTAATTTGATTATAATTTCTCAATCGAAATGCGTGGATATTTAATTCTCTTCCGTTATCTATGATTTTATTTTGTATTATTATTATGTGTAGGAAAATATAACGTGGATTGATAAACGATTGAAATATTTCACCTTATGTAAGGTTCTCTTAATCGTTTCTGGTTAAATCTTATATGTAATTCTCGCCCACGCGTTTAATGAACATGTTGATGTATACGAGAGTCACGTACTGTATGCTGTTGAAAAGAACAGTTACAGGTAGATACAATGGCAAGAGGAAAGGATCGCTCGATTTACTTATCTCACATTTTACACTTCTTTTTAAAATGCATTCTTTTCGTCAGACCACTATACGTGAATTTTATAATGGTTTTCGAGCTTTAAAATTATGTCATTTCGTAATAACACGATGCATGTAGCAAAGTATTAGATCGTTTCAAAAGCTTATTAATTTAAAATAAAAAATATTGTGCACATAAGACTTACTAATGTAAGAGAAAACAAGAAACTTTTAAGAATATCTAATCTTTTTTTTATATTAGTTGATTAGGAAATCTTGCTAAACGTTTTTTATCGCGCGTCATTCTTCTTCGAATTTATGAACCGGTAGCTACGATTAACGAATGAACTCAACAGGAGTTAAAAGTTTTGATGAGTGAATATTTAACGAAGGATCGTATTCGTGACAGTAGGATTATTAGCACGGTTTGTTTACAAATAGGATAGACTGTAGTATTAGAACCTCTGACTTGAGTCTTCCTTTATATCTTCGTTACATCCGGTGCAATGAGATGATGTCGTTCCTATGACAATATTTATCTCGTCGACTCTGATTATGAGTCGAGTAGAAGACTTTCAGTGTATTTAAACTCAGTCATCTCTCACACATAATATATATTTGAACCACCTGTACTGAATGCCGGCATTATACACATTTGAAGAGAAGTTAAATTTAACTTTACGACGATTTATGGTCAATTACATGAAAGTAACGGTTAAATTAAAGACTAATGCAAGTATTGAGTTAAAATCGAATGTAAGTAAGCTGTTCTCAAAAATTTGTCCTACAAATTGCATGTGCTCTTTATAAAAAAAAAAAAAAGATTTTTCTCAATTATTTTTCAAATGTTTATTAAATCTAACAAATGTTATGCAATAAATTTAATTTGAGTCATTATATTCTAGGTAAATAAAGAAATGTTTCCCTTCGAATTATCCATAGAATTTGTCATCATTTCCTTCTTCTCCTTTTTTCCTCTTGTTCTATTGTAAAACGTTTTGTTCGTACTATTAAACATAAATTAAAGTAATCGTGAGAAGTTCGCATCGTCGCATCGACAAATGTAGATATTATGCGGACTTTCTAACTCGAACGATATCGACTACGTGAAAAATGCTCTCAGGTGTGATAGAGAGCAAGAAGAGAGAGGGTGAGTTCTCGATCGTCCGGTTTTCCGGTACTCGCCCGTCTTTGCGTGCTAAACCACGCGAAATATGTGTACGGTAGAAAAGGCACGCGCGTGCACACATACACGTGTTGATCGACCGTAAATATTCCTTTTTATGTGCTCTAACGAATCCAATTTTTAATCTCATGTATATGTATTTGTCGTACTTATACATATTTACCTCCTTGTATAAATATCCACGATCTTGAAATTATGTGATTGCACAAGATAGCACAAGATAGTACGATAAACGAAGGATATTCAAATCAGAGTTATGGATATTCCGGGTGCTTCGATACATTTTCGACTTGCCGCGCGGAAAACTCATTGCATTTTCTAGCATCAAGAAATCGTTTCCTATTTTCATTTTTTTTTGTTTTGAATCTTATAGATATTGAAGTTTTATTAAGGAGAATGGCAATTACATTTCTTAATTCCTTAGAATATCAATTTACGATAACGGTTTTTATAACTCGTTTAAGCGATTTTATTAATTTTATTTTTATGGAATATTCATCATGTCGGCCTCCGTAAGGTTACTCTTTATTTATTTATCGAGGTCGATGCTCTCGTGCTCATATATGGCTCTACTATATCTATGCATGTTCCGTATGTATGTAAAAAAGTGAAAGGTTCGCAGTTAACTTAATCGGCAGCCAATTCTTCTTCATTCGTCTCATATTTTAAATAATGGTTTTCCAGATATATGTTTAGATGTATCTATTATAATAGCATGAATAATAAAATAGTACAAATAATATTGACTAATTATCAAATTTACACGAGTTACCTTATCTTATTTTGTTTACTGTAAGGTGTGAATCATTTTGTTGGGGATTTCCAGCTAGATGATAGAGATGACAAGGACAACATCTCGATCTCTTCTCCGAGTCGTCGAATGGCTTTTTCAGGAAAGAAGTGAACTCTCAGTGAGATAGTTCTCGCTGAAGGGGGAACGAAGGAAATCAATAGCGTTGCTAGGGTTGCCACGAAGTAGAGAGAGCAAGAGAGAAAGAGAGAGAGAAAATAACGTTTATTGCACTAGGGAGACTCCGTAAGTATGTATATATACAAAAGGAACAAAGCAATATAGGTATATCTAACGGTAAGTTCAAGTAAGTAGAGAGAGAGAAAGAGCAAGAGAGCACAGGACGTTGATGCTTTTAAAGATCAAGTATTCAGGGATCCAAGTGTTCGTAGAAACCATTACAAAACGAATTCAAGGATACATCCTTTTTAAATTTCCATTAGGGAAATTTCATTAGTTGAAGTATATTCGTAGGACACACAAGATACTACTTGAAGAATATTTTTAAATATCCGATATATTCGATAAATAATTTCTACGTCTTATTTAAGCGTTTATTTCTGTTTTTCAATAATTTGAAACTTTATTTAGAAAACGTAAATGTGAAATTTAATATTCGGAAGAAGGAGAAAAGTTAAAAGTATACGCTCAATGTGTACTATATATGCGAGAATATAAGTTTTAATGAAACATACCATTTGGATTCGTCAGCGTGGTTTCTTCTTTTTTCAATTCCATTGCAAATGTTTTTTTTTTATTCATAGAACACACGAAGTATTAAAATATCACAAATGTTATTGTAATATTATTCGTAAATATTTGTTATTCCTTTAACACATCGGAGTGTTAGATCTTATACTGGATCATATTACACAGTTCAACAAGATATTTCTTGAATTTTCGAAGCATTATTCCTCCCGAGATATGATCATTTATGGTAATAAAGAGAAATTTCATACTCCAATTGTCATCGTAATTGGAATCCTAATCCATATGTTTATTCTCTGTCTTCTCCACGACGATTTACATTTTTCGCATCCAAATAATCATCCCTGAATGATAAATTGCTTTAATCTCAAGTCTAGTTGTAGAGTTAGGGGTTGACTCGTATGTCACGTACACGAGGGCTCTCTAACAAAAAAGTGAGATCAATGTAGAGGGATGGTCGACGTTTGACGATGCTGATTTTTTATGATCCTACCCATCTATGGGCATTTATCATTAAATAATATATTCCGTTATTGCGCGGTATCCATCTCTTTTTTTTTAAACAATGTTTTATATGTTATTGTATACGTATTTTTCAAGAGAACAAAATATCAGCATCGAGATGATTTGATTAAATTCATCAATCAACGTCCTACTTTCAATATCACCATTTACGTGATATTATTATTATTATACATAAACGCAATTATTAATTCTCATCAATGGGTTTTCCGATTCGTTGTTCGATATAATAACATAATCCTTGTATAATGCTTGCACCTAGTTACGAACATTAACGTAACGAACGGAGATGAAAAGAAAAAGAGCACAAATGTTTTTGCTTCGAATCTGTTATATGATGCAGGGTCGATTCCATTTAGGTTCGCAGCTGTCCCATCTAACGATTGTTTCGATTAATTCGCAGAGGAAAAATCACAAAGGATGACGCACGCGCGTCGCGTAGGTGTTGAGGAATAGGGTACGTATATAATGTATATACTAAGGGAAAAGGACCGATGCATTCATTCCAAAATCCTGGATCGAGGGGTTGAAAAGGGGAGATGGGAGAATATGGATACAAAAGTGTATATAGAAGAGAACACATTATGCGAAAATAAGAATGAAAGGTTTTTCTGAACGTATAATCGAGTGCTTATAATTCGATCTCATGAAATTTTTCTTACTGCCATCATTTTGATTACCTGATTGATAGATTTTTATAAATGGATATCGTACTAAGTAAGTTTCAAAAATTATACACAGACTTAATAGAATTATATATATGTAATTATATATAAGTCTCATGATGGAGCTTCCCCAATGCGAATACATTTAAAGGTATCAGTTCTGTGAGGGCAAAACCCAAATCCATTTCTAATAAAGTGGGACTTTCGTGGGAAAGTCGACTTAAAGGGCTAGATAGTTGTTTGGTAGTTCAAAGCAATTGACCGGAAAGCAGAAGGCCTGGATTTAAATACCGCTTTGGACCATTTAAGGGTTCAATTTTCGACATGAATCTTATACACAGTTGACTCCTAAAGCTCATTTCATTGTTTATTTTTATATCATAATATTTCGTACCATTTTACTATAATGTACTTTTGTTATTGAACTAATATAACGACAATAATTAATTAGTATGTCACGAAATTCAAAGATTGCGAATCATTTTAGCCAGAAAAGTGTCGAGTGATAAACATTTATTAAATTCCTATGTTAAATTTTCCTTTTATTCTTATCCTTAAAGAACTCTCCTAAATGGGACAAGGTGATCTCGATAAAATACTTGAAAGATTTGATATTTCGGTCGAGATAAGTAGTGACTAACTTCAGTCAGTGGATCCTTTATGAATTACTTTTTTTTCTCATAAAAATGATTTTTTTTGGAGGGTGATTCCTCTTATAAAAGATAAAAGAAACCAAGGGTTGATTACTACTTTTAGCAATGAGTAGTAAGGGTACGAAAGAGAGAGCGTAATATCGAAGAAAATGGAAGGAGAGAAATGGAAAGGGTAAAAGGGACGTCACCTTTTGACGTTAAATGGTTCATTCAGAAAAGGATCTTGTAGTTCTATTGCATTTGTCCACAGGATTCATGGATTTAATCGTTTTTTTAAATTACTCTCGCTTCTCTCTCTCTCGAGAGATCTTACACCGACGTTCAAGCTCGCCATTTATTTTCTACGAGTTTCTATCTCGTGTTTGTTTGACTTTTGAGTTACCCTCGACGCGTAAAAAGGTTCGATTCGAACAGAATGACTGTTGGGGGTAACGAAGGACTACGAAAAGAAGAGGAAGATGAGGTAAAAGCAAATCTTAAATTTAGGGGTCTTACTTTTCCATGATGGTTTCAAATCTGCTGCTTAACATGACTCTACACAATTTGTACGTAATGTTCGTACTGTTTGTACAGGCCAAACAATGATACTTTCTCTTTCTCCCGTTGCTTCCCCTTTTCCGCAACATTTGTTTTAAAGGGAACGGATCGAAACGTGCCAGCTATATACGTAAAGTCACAGAATTTGAAAGAAAATCGTGGAATTATTTTCAAACACTACAAAACCGTTAATTTGATGCTTCGAAAACGAACGTAAATAAAAAAAATAATTCTTTTCGAACTTTTTTTATTTCCAAATTTTCGTATTCTGTTATTAATGGATAATATTTTTTCATTTAAGTTGAATTGAATCTTTTTGACTGAAATATTCATCCGAAAAATCTGTAAAATATCATTTTTCTTTTTCCGAATTCCGAATAACTCGGACAGCGCGTAATTTCCTATGGTGGTTTCGATTGTCAGAAAAATCTGATATATTGTAATACATGGTATTTATGAGTAATCGAGAAATAATGAATATTCCATCGTTCTTGATGTTATCATGTTAAATAAATAAAAACTGCAGATAATAGCTCTCAAAGCTAGTCATGTATGTGTGTTACATGAATGGTGAAAATTCGCATCAATAAATTCAATTCCCAAAACACGTCTAGAATTATTATATTTTGATCGATAAATCAATTCCCACGAATAAATGAATTGTATCGATCAATTCGAAATTACAGACAACTAAATACGTAATGCAGGTGCGAAATGCAATTTTATAATAAATATAATTTTCAGAGTTAATAACCGTTAAACTGACAGACTTCAACTGACAATTACGGCACAATACGTAATTTTGCATTATTATGAACACCTAATTGGGTAGTAATGGACATAAAGAAAAAAGATAATTAATTTTCAGTCAGTACGCGATGTAATTTCATGGAAAAAATTAAAAGCTCTAACATTTCTTTTGTCTTTTATATTATTTTAAACAAAATTTTTTGAATTTCAATGGCGAAACGTACGAATAGAATTATAAATATCTCTGCGTTATTTTAATTTAAAAAAAATAAAATCAATAAATTGTTTAATTTAATATTTCTCCAAAAGTCTAAGCATTCGTAATCTTTGAGAATAGGAAAAAATGTTGGTGAGCGTTAAACTCGTAATGTCATTATATCAAAATTTTAATCAATTTCTTTGTTATAGCACCGTAACTAATTTACGAGCTTAAAGAAATTACTTCCCATTGTCATAATTTGTGTAGCCAAGGCCACAACTTGAGAAATTCTATTCATCCTGTATGATAAGAATCCTTTTCTGCTGTTATAATGATGCGACGGATTTAAACGACTCGTGATTCTTTAAATGATCATATCAGGATCCGATAACGGGATAAGTGCCCTCACATTTCTTTAATCAATTTGTTTTGCCAGAATGGAATGTCTCTATTTTCTGCTATTTATGGTATAATAATATGCATTAATTCAGATGATAAATTGGAATCGAAGTTCTCGTAATCTTGATCTAGATTTAGATCTAGAAATATAGAGAATATTGTTGGGAGCTCGACGATCTGTCTAATAATTATCTCTCGATATTAATTAACATCTTTATCAGTTATGAAGACGAGGAAAAAAGAGAGTAAAAAGTAAAAAAAGAAGGTAAGAGTAACGTATAATAAAGATCATTCGGATGAACTCGCTAATGAGCGGTCTCATCGATCAGACTAGTGCTAGAGGTTGCGATGGAAAGGAAGAAACGATCTTCGCGAATGAAAAATAGGGAGAAAGAAGAAGAAAGAGGAAGAGGGAGGTGAGGGAAGAAGAAAAGTACCTCTTTCGTGATTCACGCAAATCGGACTTGCAGCTTCTGCGGTTTTAAATCGGTAATTTCCTACTTGGTGAAGAAGCGTCATCGAAGAAGTGAGAAATACCCAGGTTTGATTTTCCTTCATCGTATCGATAAAAGAAAAGAGAGCAAATGAAAAAGTAAAAGAGAAAAAGAAAAGAAGAAAAAGAAAATAAAGAGAGAGAGAGAGAGAGAGAGAGAAATAGAGAGAGAGAGAGAGAGAGAGAGAAAAAGAGTTCAACAGACCTCGGCCGAGCTTCTCACGTAACGTCATTACGAGAAACGCGATCTCTCTGCCACGAAGAAAATTACTGGGAATTTTTTCAGGTACTTCGGAGAGCACGAAAGTAGTATGTTACGTCTGCTCGCACACTGAATCAGATTTAAAGTATGAGTGTAAGCATTCGTACGTGCGTATACGTGCTCTTTGAGTTTTCCTACTCAGGATCACGTGTATGTAACGCTCGTTCATATTGTGTTTACATCAAATTGATGGAATGAAATACATAAATTACATGCATGCTCGTTTACGTTTAAAATACTCAGAGGGATACGGATTATCACGCATGGGATATCAAAATATTGAAAGATGTGAAGTACAAAGAGATATGGGAAATTCAATTAATATTTTATTAATTAATTAAAATCAAAATCCATATTATTTAAATTGTGTGATTTTTAACAAATATTTTATTTTATTAGGATAAATTGAAACATTTTGATATTTTTCAATGGTAATTTGTTACAGTGTCTAATTATAGTATAAACCAGCTCTTATATTTTTATTTTTTCTATCTGTCATCCCGTTTTATAAAATCCAAAGAGACTTATGGATACATTTTACATGAATTAAGCAATTATATTTGATACCCCATGGGGTCTCGAAAGATTACCAATCCAGTCGCATGTCTTGTTCGTTTGAAAGAGTTCACCAAACGGATATTCTCGACGTCCTTGGAGAGAGCTCGTCTATTCGTTCGTCGATATCCAAAAAGAGTTTCGATCAGTTACGGACGTTACCCTCGAGGATCGTGTACGAATAGAATTTTATTTTTCAGGTGACCGAGCATCGGGTGATTCGTATTCGCTCTTCGTGCATGTATGGTAACGGTCCTACCGATGGAATACTCGCCTTGGAATTTTCACATTATTTTCAAATGTCTCATAGCCTCGCTCGATTCGAAGCACATCGATTTATACGTAAATATCCTTTAAATAAGTTTAACTTATCTACGTTAAGAAATTGTGCTTCGTTATTAAGTTCATATCGAGATAGCGTACACAATTCAATCCGATCGTCCGATCAATCGAGAGATCATAAACGGAGGAAAGAAACAACTTGGCTATTATGCTACATTACATATTTTGTTACATGCCTTTTACAAGGAAACTTTGGAGTCGCATCGTTAGATTGTACGGCTACGTGAGGATCAGTAATGACCACTTTTAACAACACTACTTTGTTTCGATTACTTTTAACGTGATTCAAATTTAATATTAAGATTAAATGCTGAACTTTGAACATGATTTTCTTTTTTTAATTTATTTCAAACTGAAAGGGAGGGGTACACTTGTCATATACAATATAACGATCACCCTTTACGTGCACACATTTATTCTTAGCGTATAATTCAAATGAGAATTTTTCTCAATACATTGATGGATTAATAAAAATCAGTATTGATATTTTATACTTTAAAATTAAGAGATTTTATTGTATTGCAGAAAATTGATCGATACGGAACGTGAAACGTGATCGGTAGATCGTGGATATATGAACAACAAAAAAGTCTTATCGTTGAGATACGATAGAGCGTGAGTAATTACAAAGATAACCTAATTAAATGTTCGGAATCCAAATATGCATACCACTTAATTTTTGTCTTTATTTTTAATGTATATTAGAACTGTTGTTTACCGAAAGAAGCACATTAGCTGCGAGTATGTTATCTCACTTCCTTTTTTATTTTTCTCTCTTTCGAGGACGAACGTTCGCGTTAGCGAGCCTGGACATTTCAAGGTTGTCCGAAGATTTCTGCGTATCTTTTATTTCTTTTTATATGCTTGTTTGGTCATGCTTTTTCATATAATTCTTATCGATTAATAAGCATACAACCATACGAATTTGAAGAAGATTTTAGTCATCGACGAATTTACAAGGATATCTTTTAAGCGAGTATTTATATTCATAATCACGGACTATGTTAATATAAAAACTTTGAATAAAATTCTATAACATGGAATATTTAACTCTCGAATGGACGATGGTACCGCAGTATCCATGTAGAAACAGGACAGGACCTAGGACAAGGAGGAGGGTGCGCTCGGTATTGATTTTAGGGCTACCAACGGCTCCTACATAGGTCCGATATATACACACACACATATTCTCTATATCTCTTTCTCTGTCTTCATATATCCGAGGGCCAGGACACATGTTCTCAAACAAGGACGATATATCCGCTTTGTTCCATAGAGAGAAACGGACTTTAATCCGTCCCATGTGCGTTTCCAAAACGAATCTCTGATTGAATTCATCATGAAAGCCGCTCAGGAGAGAGATTTCAAGAAAAAAGACGAGAAAAAAGAAAAAAGAGGAAAATGGAGGAAGCAAAGGTATAAATCTTGTATACGTCGGACCGAGTTGCTTATTAAATTCTAAAAGATCTTTCAACGATTTTGACAGCCCGATCATCGATCTTTTTATGAGGGCTTGTCAACGAGAATTCTCATGAAATTAACAATCTTTACACTTTTTAATTTTTTTTCTTTCAATTTCACTCAAATATTTTATCATTATTTTATTATATATGTATATTATATAATATATTCAATATATAGATAGTCGTATGCAAAAATTAATTTTGTTTGAGCAAAAATTGGAGAATCTGATAGTGATTAGTCACTGTGATTAGTTAATTAATTAATCCTTTCTATTGGAAGGACAAGTATTTGTAACAATAGTAACAATAGCAATAAAATCAATAATCCCTGAACTTGGTCCAAAATGATTGTACCGTAACATTTTGCTAAGCCTCATATCGTTCATGTGTATGCATTTGAACAATTCTAATCGGATTAGACGCACCATTGGCAAGCGTGCGATGTGTCTTGGATATTTACTTTATGCTTGACTGATCTTCTTCTCACTTTGAAGCGCCACCCGCTACACCGGTAGGAATTTATCTCTCTTTCCTTCTCTTTTTCTCTCCCCTTATACTACTGTTTTTGTTCTTCATTTGCCGTTTGACCTGTTTAAATTACAAACATATCGATCTTAAGTGGGAGCAAAGGAACAACTATTTTTGTGATAACGACATAGATAAATTTAAATTCGAATTTTTCTATGATCTCATCGTTTCTTCTAAATTATTTTTTTAAAAATGTTTAAAAAAATGTATAAACATTTTTGAAAAATCGATTTATGAGTTTTAAATTAGCATGTCTGACGTCCTTTGAAAGAGACCATCTTTTGCTGGAGCATATTGTCTCGTTTAATTCGTAATTCGTTAGGCGTATTTTTAATATGCTGCCGATGATTTACTCACGCTTCTTTATGAGTTAATGCTTAACAAGAATATCCCATTTCGAGTATGGAAATATGTCTTTAAGAAACGTCACTTTTTTTTCGCCGTTACGATCACGTGAACGTAAAGAGACGTAGGTGTATAGACGGACCACCTTGGTGGATAAAATGTCATATATGTCATCAAAAAACTTACAGCAATGGGTGAGCTTTAAAAGCTGTAAGCTTATATTGACGAATAAATCATTATATCGTCTCTCTCTCTCTCTCTCCCTCCCTCTCTCCGTTTCTTTTTGTTCTCTTTCTTCATTCTTTCTTTATCTCTCTATCTCTTTTTTATTGTTTTCCTTTTTAATCGTGATTAAAAAACATACGTAAAATCAAAATGAAAATAATGAAAAAGTTAGTTATTTATAAATATTGTCGTTGTAGATTATAAGGATGCGAAGGTTGTTTACAATAGTATAAATTATATTTATTAACATCGATGTCAGTTGTCTTTGACGTGAGTTTGAAGAGTGAAGATGTGTTGTACGAGAAGTATATACGTTAGTTGAGATTGATTTTATAAGTTCGTAATCGAAATCTGTTCTGTTTCTTTATCGTTTATATTTGTTCTCATTTACTCTTTTTTAATAAATCTTTCTTACGTTATTACAATATATCTCAAAGGAGAAGGAGAACAAAGATAGAGATTAGATTAGAAATTGGGGGATGTCCCACGAATCCCTTTATTTCTAATATTAGCTTCTCTTTTTTTTTTAAATTGTAACTTTGATCCTGTCAGGTTCTTTAGACGTGGATAATATGATCTTGAGTAAATGGAAAGAGATCTGCATAGTATATTAGATTAATGACATTTTCTTCTTTATAAAGATCGATCGATATTAAATTAATCTCAGTCAACGTA
Organism: Polistes canadensis; assembly: GCF_001313835.1. Classification (NCBI taxonomy): domain Eukaryota; kingdom Metazoa; phylum Arthropoda; class Insecta; order Hymenoptera; family Vespidae; genus Polistes; species Polistes canadensis. Next base: position 178,575 of record NW_014569631.1, on the reverse strand, counting down.
AAAGAGATCTGTTGTTAAGAAAGAATGAGGAAGATAAAGAAAAGAAGAGATATCTTTTAATGGAATTTTAAAAGTCACAAAGTATTGAACCTCTCTTGTTGTTTGATGGAAAAAAAAAGTCGATTGGAAACGTCTACGAATTGATTCGATATCCTAAGCTTTTTATTCAAGCGTTAAAACGTTCTGCGTAATGAACGATGCCTCGTTCATTCTTGACTCGTTTTTTTTTTTTTATAACTTCTTCGTCTTTGAAAAGTACCGTTATGAATCGACACGAGGACCTCCAACTGTACGGAGCGAGGGAGAAGATTACCGGTGCTTGCCAAGTGGACGAACTCAATTTCGTCGACTAGTAAGCCTACTACTTGCTCGTCCAACTACTTCGCGTCTTTTCAAACGATGCAATATGTAGTCGTTCACCGAGTCTCCAATGTATCTTAGTCAAGGTTGACTAGCGTCGTTTCTTTCTTCGTCACGCTTCAAGACGCTTCTTCCCCAATTCCGTTTTTGCCGTTTCTTTGTGTTCCACGCTCACTGTTCCTCGAGAACAGGTGCTGATATCTCTAAGAAGTTATCGAAGACACGTTCAATTTTAAAATTCCTTCATCGAAAATTAATCAAAACTGTTGACCTCAATTCGAGAAATAATCGATTAGAAATTAATTCGTTCAGTTCGATTTAAATAATTTTGGATTGTTGTCTGACTGGTAAATATCTATACTGAAATTATTTTAAATCGGAAAAGAAGAGACATTTGATTGTGTTGATGATTTTTCTGGTCAGATTCAGAGATGAAATTTCTATCATGATGGAAAAATTTAACACTAAACTTTTTCTTTAGACATTGATCGATTCGCTAGAAAGATGGTAAAAAGACAAAAAAATGAAGAATTCTCTTCCTTAGAATTGTGGCGAATAGTAGATTGCATTTTTTTGTGGCTTTGTAATGTAATAATACAATTGTTTCTTTTGATGTGCAGCTCGGTTGACTCGCTATAAGATCTCGGACGATGGAAATTTCTCTAAAGGGAAGGAGGAGAAATGTAATAGTGAGAATGAAATAAAATTAAAGTATACTTTCTCAATGGTAATGTTACTAACGCACCTACCACATCCGCCAAGTTAACTCGACTTCTCCATTAGTATGTTTTACTTTTTCAAATTTTTACGAAAATCGTTTTACAGAATTAACAAACTCGTTCGGATGAATGAATCATAGAGGAAAGATGCTGAATCATACAGGAAAGATACAGGAAAGATACAAATAGATTTGAGGTTTCTCCCAATCGTTTCACAGAATATCTTGAAATTATTATCGTGATTTTTTACATCGAGTATTTCAATTGCAATGGTGTACTTGTTTCAAATAATACTCTTTTTCATATATGTACTATTATAAAAGTTAATTTTTAAATAGAATATATTTCTTATATTACATAGATTAGACAAGATTCTATTATTTATACTATTTTCCAAATACTCCCATCAGAATTATATTACTATTCGTATATTCAAAGTATAAAACGAATCCTTTTCGAAACTATTTTCCTAATGCTGCGTATGTGAACATAGAAACACGTGCATAACACGAATGAATTGATCGATTAATATGGAGAACGCGTAGGTGTGCACTTTCATCAATTTCTATGAATTCTTCAAACGACATGGCGTCTCTTATCTGTCTATGTAAAAAGTTGGACAAAAATAGAAACGTACTAATGACATTCAATTTGGTTTTTTATTGGCAGTGCGATATTCTGGTGGATGGTTAATCGTTTGAAAAAAATAAATGGTACGTAAAATTAATGAAGAACGATACGTTTAGTTCTAAACCAGTTTTTCCAGGAGTCTCGGTCGAGAGTATCACTAGTAAAAAATTTGCTATACAAGTATATCTAACTATATTTATATATATATATATATAGAAACTCGCATTGGATAAAGATCGAAATGGTTTTATTTAATTCTCCTGTGCGATCGAACTAATGGTAATTCTCCTTACGATGATCGAAATGGCGCCAAGTATCACGTACGATCATCACTTCCACGGGCCGACTCGTCCATTAGATCGCATAACCAGGGGAAGGGACGTTATTTAATGCCAAGACACACGACGACTTTGCTTTCAATAATTACACAGGCAAACCGACAATGGCACGAGGCGATAAACTTGGCTCTATAGTGGATTAGACGATGGCTATGTTAATTTACATCACGTACGATGTACTACGATGGTCCATTAGCACGTATCCTTGAAAAAGATCTTCGTGCGGTGAGAGTAATAAAAAGAAAAAGAAAAAAACCAAGCGATGAAGAGAGAGAGAGAGAGAGAGGTGCAATTCGAATTTAAATGATATCGATTCTACTTTCTTTGTTTCTTACTTACTAATCGTAATAGCGACTTTTTTTTAATTTTGTTTATTTTTTTATTGTCTATTTAATGTAATAAGGTATATACTATGCAACTTTTGTGTACTAATGTTATATATATATATTTTTCTTGTATTTGAAATTAACATTGATTGGGATATTATTATTTTTTTACTTAATCATAAATTATAGTATTTTAATATAATAGAAATTGTGAATAAAATTGTGTATGAAGATATTTGTAAAAAAAATTGATGTCGTTTTATGCTCGTAAATTATGCAATACGATAAAGTAAATGTTAAGACATACTATATGATGTTTAAATTGTGTGTGCGTGCTTCTACGAACAATTATTTTTTTCTATTTTTGTTTGTAAATTTTCTAATAGCATGGGTTAAATGAAACACAAGTGGGGGGGGGGGGGCAACAACACGCTAGGGGGAAGTATTGTATATATATATAAGGGAAAATACAACGTACAATGTTGAAGGTGTTAAAACGCGTACATGTGATGTGCTTACAATAGACTAACTGTAACCAGTAGGAAGGTTTCCACGCTTCTTATTTTTTTCTCCACGTTTTTCTTGACGCGTTAAAGACGTGTGTGTATATACTTACATCTCTTTTTTTTAACACTCCCCTTAAACGATCTTTCCTCCATCCCTTTCATTCCACGCATCATCAATTTTTTTCCGGTAGAAGGAAAAAGCGAATCTTTTTATTTTCGTAATTTTCATTTAAATAATATTCAATTTAAATCTTTAGTTAACGATGAATATAATTTCCTGCAATAATTTGCGTTATCCGATAAATAAAGATTTTCATAAACAGTTTATTCTAAAAGATAATTACAGGATATAGAAAAGGAAGAAAAAAGATGGGCATGGTGAAAAAATCAGGGTTGATAATAATAATCGAAAAACTTGTCACACTTATTGAATGGAAAATCGAGTGGGTTAGAAAATGAAACCAAGAAAAACTCTCTCTCGATGAATTTAACAATTTTCGAGAAGATAGGAGAAGGTATATAGCCTAGTAGTAGAAAGAAGTAGTAGAAGAAGAAAAACATGAAGAAGAAGAAGAAGAAGGAGTAAAAGAAGAGAAGAACTTTCCTGACGACCCAACGTATTCGCTGAGTCTTTGATTCGCGGTGATGCGGTATAACTAGAAACCTGCTCCCTCTGCAACTCAAACGACTTCGTTCTGAGAGAAAGAGAGAGATGAGGAGAGAAGTCTTTCTCTCTCTCTCTCTCTCTCTCTCTCTTGCTTCTGGCCGAGGCAACCTGTTATTTCAGGATTGCGAATCGTTGGATGTTTTTGCGAGTCTCGCGGCCCACGGCACTATAAATATCGAAGAAGTCCCTTTTAACCGCGGTTGCTTCTTCAGCAACGTCGAACGTCATTGAAGTAGGGAAAGAAAGAAAGAAAGGAAGAAAAAAAAAAGTCGGGCCCTTCGTCTTCTTCCCAGAAAAGCGAGAAGGCGCCTCCTCTTCACGGCATCTGTCGCATGACGTCGTCTTCGACGGTGACCGCGACTACGACTACGCCATGGACAACCAGAACGTGCAGCTCACGATTAGATAGGATCGCCACCATTTCCTCTCCAGTGGCTTTTCTTCTCCTTCTTTCCGTAGAGTTTGCGTCTGTTCAAGGAGAAAACAGGGACGTGCTTCTCTCATCTCCACCCTTTTCTCCCATGGGTCCCGTGCCATGACGGACACCTTCGCTTTCAGAGAAAAGACGATGTTTTTACTTAATTCTCGAGATTATCCAATTTTTGAAATTTTTCCAACTTTTTAAATGCTCATCGTCATCACTTCCGGGCAATACATTCAATTCTATATGTACCTTTAATTATCACAAATGTATTACGAATAATTGATGTACTATACATTAAACGTTCTCTATTCCGTTACCAAATATTACCTCTATCAATTTCTATTGTGCTCATAGAAACATACAAAATTCTATTCACGTCGAGTGAAACGATGACGGCAATTAGTCACTTTCGTAAAGTTAGCTACGAAATCAAGGGTACCTACTCAACTCGTTTCGGTAACTAATCGCTTTAACAGTGAACTTGTCCTCGAAGAGCAAGACGATATACAGACTACATTGGTATTCCAACAGTTACTTCTTGAGTAGCCCTGATTCTAGACGTAATGCATGGAATTCTCCTTTCGAACGGAGAGTCTCTCTATTCCTACGTACCGGGTGCATTCCTGATTAGTTCTTGGTATATACACGAAAATTCCAAGAACGTAGACTTCCTATATAGATTTCCCCTCTTTAGTCTGTCGGATTCCTTAAATTCGTCTGAAACCACTTGCATGGTTCTCAATAAATGAAATATACTTACAGGGGATATAAAACATACATACATTTTTGAAGAATATCTTGCATAAATATTATTCATACACATTTTATCTTTATTTACAAATTTTATTTAAAAAAAATATTATTTTTGTTCATGTTTATATATATATTTTTGCGCGTAATTATATTTTTATCAATTTCCTTACCATAAAAGCTTTCCTATCGTCATATCATATATATTTTTAGATAAAATCAAAGTAATTAAAAAAAAAGTAAACTAACTAGATCACGACTATATAATAATTGATCAACATCTCTGTTATTCTGTACATATCCGGTCGGTCAGCGTACAAAAGTCAGCAAGTAGATTAATCAGATTTCTTTGTCTTTTAAATGAACAACAAATTACTCCTAGATAACATTTACTGAATTAGTTTTTCCTTTCTTATGCATTCTCTTCAAGATTTTCTCATAAAATACATTTTTTGATAGTTATAATGTATATGTATGTAGGTATGCATTTATACATATGTTTAGCTTTTTCTCGAACAGGGCTCGTTCCAGTCATTAAAATTGATTTATTTAGTTCGTAGAAAACATAGCGACAGGTTTCGAGGACGATATTGTCTTGCAGAAGAATCGTTGACTTGTTGTCGGTGTACAGCAAGCCCGAGACCGATGGCACGCGCTATAACGCGCTTCAAGAAGAAAGAAGAAAAGAGAGCAAAGTAAGAAAGAAAAGAGAAAGAGAGAGAAAACCGCTAGACCGGTGGGCCCCTATCTAACTAGTCCATCGTTTTCGAACGAACCGTTCGCTAGATTCCACGCAAGATCGCGTTTACCTCCTACCCCCTCCCCACACCCCTTTTTCTCTTTATCCATCGCATGAGCAAGGCTACTCTGGCTACTCTGTCTAGTAGCTATAGCATTGACCATGGACGTCATTGGCTGCGGCTGTCTAAGTGCGAGTGCCTTGTAACTCGCACTTCCGGTACCGAGTCACAGAGAACGAGTCGCTCCCACGGTCAAGGTCAACTCGGAGGCTCGAGGGGACGATAATAGCTCCCTCCGATATATCTCGCTTCTTCCTCTCTCTTTAGGTCATCGCCCTGTTTATCGTTCTGTATATCTTATGGGTATTTTTATTCAATTAATATGCCGTCATTTCCAAAATAATAATATGTATATGCTCTTAACAGATTTGAGACCGTTAACGTAATCTTACGTCACTTTTAAAGTTCGTAGATTCTCTTTAGATCATCGGCCTTGTTTATTTTTCTGTATATTTTATGATTTATTCAATCAATATTTTTTTGTAATTATCAAAATAATAATATATACATATAAATATTCTTAACACATTCGAAACCGGTAACATACAACCTGTAGCTAAATGTTGGTACAGTAGTCCCACGCAATTTATAATATCTATTTTTAATTGTTTATTCTTATTATATTTTCTTGTTAAATTTGTTGAAGTATAATATTATTTCTTAATTTAGTAATGAGTTTTATGTTTTTTTAAATTATTATATGCGGTATCCAGTTGAACGTTCTGTTCAATAACACCGGTCGCAAATGTGTTTAATATATAAAAATGAAAAACTTAAAGATACCCATAAAATGAAAAATATGATTACTGTATAATTTCCATGGGACGACTATTCTAGCTTCAACTGCAACACATTGACTGCATGCACGCCATACGGGGACTAAAATAACAAATAGAAGAAATCTAATCCCCTTATGTTGCATGCGTTCTATCTAAATATTTTTCTAGTAATATTAGGATGTCAGAGATAAGAAAATAATCATTTACCTTCGTCGTAATATGATTGAATCTTTCCTTATAGATATTCAATTCTCATAAGATATTCAATTTCGTTAATAACATGTCTTGTAAATTAAAGAAAAAATTTAAATAGATATTTATTATAATTAATGTTATTATTATTAGAAATAAATAATATGATAAGTCATAGAAAATGATAAATGATTAAATGATTATACTTAAATGAAGCGCGATATAATTCTATAGATAAAATTGAATCTCATGTAAAACGAGAGAAGACAAGACAAGACAAGACGAGACAAGGTTACTTGCTTTTCTCGTAGCGAATTTACGTAGAACATCGAGTCGGCCTCGGAAACGTTCCCGTCTTGGAAAACGCGATCAATCTACGATCAGAATAAAAATGTTAGGAGTGCGGGAAGGAGTTGAAAACTGGAAGTAGAGCTAAAAATAGACGGACGGAAATAGCGATTAAATATAGCGAAGATGAGTCGGAAATAGAAGCAAAAGAAGATTGAAGACGAGTATAAGAGCGAGTATGAGGACGGGGATGAGAACAAGGATGAGAACGAAGGTAGGAACGAAAAGGGGGCTGATGGGAGAGAAGAGGATAAGAAACGTAGCCCGTTTGAGCTGGCGCATCGCGGCAACTTATCACATCGTTACTCTCTTAGCTTTTATTCGCAAAATACTTCGCAACAGGATCGCCTCGTTCCTTTTATTTTTCGTCTGTCGCACGGTATGGGATCATATCGCCATGAGAGATGAATTGTACGAAGTTAGACATCGGACGAGCGGTTCCGACGGTGTGCCAAGCGAATATCCATCCCACTTTTCACCCCTTCTTTGCTTTCATTATATACACCCTTTCGAAGAGACAGAGAAAGAATAAGAAGAAGAGAATCCCAAAAAGGATCCGAGTACGTAGACCTTCGAGAAAACGATATTACTTCATTTTGAAATTTAATCCTATCGTCTTCAACACTTATGTCAGATTGAAACGAATTGAACGTCTAACAAGGGAACCTTACACTGGGATACCTACGGATTTTAAAGAGATTTGGTACTATTAGGGTGTTATCCGTATTGGTCGTATACGGTTTCACGATTTTATTAAGATTTTAACTCATAGTATCTCTTTCCTTAAGCGATAAATAACAAATATATTTATTTCTATAATAATGTGTTTGAATATTGACCAATTTCCTGCAAAACGTGAGACTGCCGCTGGTGTTAACAACCTTTAAATATTTTTTTCCTTAGTAATGCGCATTGTCTTTATATTTTTATTTTTTTTCATTCGTGGGAAAAATCACGCAGGAAGAGAAGTCCTTGCTTTTGTTATTAGGTAATTATCAGACCGTGGGTTTCTCGAGAATTTGATAATTTCCATTGGTTCGTTCGTTCAACGGTGCCTACCTTTACCGTTTTTCGTACGTCAAATCGATGAATTTGTTGTAGTGGAATCGAGCAAGCAAAGACGAGAAGAGACAATTGCAGAATAAGTTAAGAGTCCGCGGAAGAACACAATGGATAATTCAGTGTAAAGTCTTTTGATTTTAGAGTCCTTTCAACGTTATTAAAATTTATTATTTTATGTTGGAAAAATACGTACTTTCGTGAAATGAAATTCTTACGAAATAAATTCGATATATCGACGTTACTGATAATATATATGTTTATTATAAGAATATTATAAAAATTTGTTAATTTGTAGTAATTGTCCTTTTTTCTTTCTCTTTTTTTTTTTGTTTTGCTATGTTTCCTCACGAAGGAAGTTTCAGTAGGAAGATGAAAAAGTTCACAGATAAATTTTTTTAACGTCGGTAACTTCAAGAACGTTGTTGAGTATAGCCACTTACCGTCACAACACTTTCTATCGTAGTGCTTGATAAAGATTTGAAGGAAGAAACGAAGAGACGCATAATCGAAGCTTCTTATCGAATGTTCATGGAAAAAAAAGAGAATAAGAAAAATCAATCTTTTCTTTTGCCGAGAGTATACTGTAACGGAGGAGTCGTCCTAGAGAGCTTAATGCACGGTACACGGATACGCAAAGCAAATCAAATGGAAAGAGTAAGAAAAAAGGAAGAACGAACGACGAGAGAAATAAAGGTCGTAGTCTTGAATTTTATCGACATTTAGGCTGACGTTCGTATACTCTTTTGTGAAAATAGTGGGGAAAGGAAGTAGAATAAAAAAAAAAACGGGGTGACTTTATTGCAGGCCCTCTGATCCTTGAAAATTAACTTACGGTTTATTACATTTTTTTGTTACTTTTAGTCGACGCGCCTTTTATCTCCTTGGGATTTTGTGTGTGTGACTTGGAAAGTAATATTTTTCTTTCGTTCTGTCTGTCATACCTATTCAAAAGTAGTCAAACGTAGAAAAGTATACTGACGTACAGGAAGAGCACAAACGTATTAAAAAAAAAAAAAGAAAAAAAAAAAAAAACACGCGGGGACTCGAAAGAAAAGTCAAGATGGATGGAAAAGGCACTGTGAAAAATCATAGGAAAAAGATAGAGGGATGCGGAGAACTCCGTTGGATTATTAATGAAATTGCTCTTCGCGAATCAGGCGTTACACCGTTTTAACGGAAATGACGTTCGCAACAGCCACTCAACACCTTTTTACGCTATTTCATCGGCATCGCTAGCTAAGCACGGCGTTATAAATACTTCGGGAAGTTGCATTAGCAGCATGACTTATTATTATAACGTCCATTATCGGTATAATTAAGATTGACGGAGTCGTAACGTGCAATTTAATGTTTCACCGAGTCCTCGCGAGAGGATCGTAATTTCAATGGGATCACAACGACTAACTCGAAAAAGTTTGACAAGGCTTTCTTTTACTTCACCGTGGTTCGTTCGGGATGCCTCCTCCTCTAGAAATAGGAGAAACAAAATGAAAGGAAGAGAAGCGGTCGACAATAAGTGCAAAATAAGGAAACAACTCTACCGGCTTACTACAGGTGTCGAAGATAAAGTCAAGATTTTATTGCTCCCTGCACGAGCTCAACGCTTTTTTTTTTTTTTTTATCACTTATTTTTTAACTGTTTACGTTAACAGATCGATAATTATAAGCTTTGACATTAGTGATATAATAGGATGTCTTTAACGTTTTAAGATTTGCAGTATAATTATCCTGAAAGATTTTATTTCAATCGATTTCTTATAGATAATGCCTCTATCACATCTATGGGCAACAACTTTTTCGACATTGTGTGTGTGTGTGTATGAATGGTGGTATTCGATGATTTGTTATTTTTAAACAAATCGTTTAACAAGAAAAAAGTTGTCGTATTAATCGTATTAGACATTTACTTAGACTTCTTTTTACGATCGTAGTTCTTCTTTTTATAATTCTACATAGGTATAGGTATTCCAATATATGCAAGTACCATATACAGTTATAATAACTTTCGCTTAATTATACACGAGACAAGATGAAAACAGTCTAGCCAGCACTAATAATCATACTCAAAAGTGTATTACTGTTTGATTAGCGATTTTAAATAAACGATTAAAAGATATTTAAAAAGATAAAGAAAAGAATAACTTAGCGACAATGTATTATTGTTGATCTTTGCATAAAGTGTATTCTATTTAAAATTCGCGTCGATTGAAATAATTCTTGATTTTTGATAATTGAAAAATTTTTCGAAAAAATATATTAATTTAAATATTCAGGATGAAATTTATACTATATATTCGAATCATTAATATTTCAAATTTTCACATGAATACTGTGATAGAATTATATTATATAATCGCGTAAACGTATACGTGTCAAGGAATTTACGAGAAAATGATTCGAATTTTTGATTGATCGAAACTATTAGCAAGTTTTATTATCAAAGTTAAATTTTTCCGTTTTGTAACTTGTCAGATCTTTAACTCTTTCTTTTTGAATTTTGCTTCGTTCGGCAAAGACGAGTTCCTTTTCAAAGGTGTTTCAGGCTCGACGACCATGACCGTTCACATCCGAGAAGAGGATCCTTCTCACGTTTAGTTATCCTCCAACAGACGAAAGAGAAAAAAAAGGAAGAGAAGTTGGTGGTGGTGGTGGAGAAGAAGAAGGAAGGAAAAGGGGAAAGAAAAAGAAAACGAGAAAGGAAGATCGCAATCGCGTTTCTGTCATGACAACGAATTTTAAGGGAGAGAAGAACTCCGCCAGTCGAAGAAGCCATTCGCGTTGAATTGACCACTGATTCAGGTATGTGATGTCACTCGAGTCTGTATTTCCGTTTTGAAAAAGGATAACATCTCTTTTTTTTCTTTCTGCTCATTTACGATCTTTATTATTTCTTTTCTTTTATTTCTCGAGTTTTACGAACTCGTTTATGCGTCAACGTGCAACGCGCGATCCATGACATAAGCTCGGCTATTTATTTGTTTCTTTTTTTTTCGAATATACAGATTCTTATAGATAACAGTGACAATCGATGATAATCTAATAATTTATGCATCCTGCATAATGCTCTTTACAAAACTGAATGTTCATTTACACGTTTCAATTTATTATCCCATCTTTCCTTATATATATATATATATATATATTTTTTTTTTTATTTGTTGTATACTATTATCGACGCGATCTTTTTTTTTATTTTTGTGAAATTTTTTACTTCGAGAAAAAAAGGAATCTCTTGTCGAATATACAACGATTTTTTTTACGCTCGCATTCGTGTTGTCTTAAGAAACCACATAAGCGTTAGTAAAACGTAGCATCGTCGTAGGACCTTGACTTTGTCTGTGGCAGACAATGTCTTCGCTGTCTTTCCCTTCGTCGTTGATGAGAAGGACAATACAACGAAAATGCCATGCGCTAGGAAAAAAATAAACAACGCGAGAAAGGGACGACATCCGGTCCCGGAGCGCTCGCGTGTCATTCAACTCTGATTATCTCATAGAAAAAGAAATAACTATCTCTCTCTTGTGTATTTTCTCGCGCGAATCGTCTCTTTTAGTATAACGATAACAACTAATTAGTAACTTTAACGTAATAAGTTATATACGCGAAGGAATATCTCAATCTTTATAAAAAAAAAAGAAAAATTAATTTTCTTTTTTAATTTATAATGATATATCGCAACGAGTAATGATATATTATATAATAAGATCCTTGATAATAAATATATGTTTCCCATTCATTTTATTTTCCTACATTCATTTTAAAATCCTATCTAAGAATTTTTCATTAAATCATCAGATCATTCTTAGATAATAATCCAGATTGTTTTATATGTATATACGTATATGCATTTTAATATTGCGATTAGTCAATTAAATGTTCATGCGAATGATTTGAACCACAATAAAAAACCACCCTAAATTTGAGAAACAAAAGATAAGTCAGACGCAAATTAGAGAGGAATTAGAGGGAAAAAAAAAGAAAGATAAGAATGAGTGGGAAAGTTAAAAGAATAAGAAGCGAGACAGACGGATGGATGAGTGAGAAAGTGAAAAGAATAACCCACACAATGCACATGCACGGGGCTTAATGCAATGTGTGTAGTGTAATTTTTTCTTTCTCTTTCTATCTCTTACATTCCATCTCTCTCTCTCTCTCTCTCTCTCTCTCTCTCTTACGCTTAAGAAAAACAATAAAACGCAGCTTATCCTTTACCTTACCTTTTTTCTTTTTATTTCTGCTTATCTCTCTTCTTTTTCATTTTATTTTCGTTTCACTTTCGTTTAAACTCTCACTACAAAAATTTCACTTACAAAAAAATGTGATATTCTATTGTAGTCAAAGCTTTTTGGTTATCGAATGAATCAATTAATTAAAAGAGCGATATTATTATTGTGTGTTGTTACTTCTACATTCTGCATTCTCTTATGAAGATATTATTTATTCGTAGGAACACACACACGAACAACTTTCTTCCGGCACCTTGGCATTCTCATCATTGAACCTATCATTCTAGATGTAGTAAATACATTACGTTGTCCCTTCTACATCATGGAAGATGGATTTATTGTTAGAAGGTAAGTATCAATGAAACAAGCATTGATTAATTTTAAGTAACAATTTCAAACTTACCCGTTCGCATTTTATTCCTCAAAAATTTCCAACAAATTTTTATTATTCTTACAAAACATCATCTCTTTATGCTCTCATCATTTTACAAATAAATTGAATACTAGTGAAACAAAAAAATTACTTCGAAAATGTATATAATTATCTAATTAATAATACGTCTTTTTATATATTTTGATAAGACATTTTTCTGCATTCTCTTTTCGGCATAGTATCTAAGCAATGATTAATATTATATAATTGATTGATGATACAAGAAAGGACGGCCTTGATGAACAAAAAAAATTTAGTTATTTCGATGTTGACCTTTGAAAAAAATAAAAAATATCACATATGAACCTTTTGGATACAAAATTATTTACTTTTTCTTCTTTCTTGTTATATCAAAATATTTAAAAATAATTATAGGAACGAGTATATCCATTTATAGAAAATTGACATTTATGAGAAACTAAACTTTTTTATTTACTTATATAAATATTATATTACAACATTAAACCATTGCAAATAGAACAATAAAGAAATCATGCAAAAGCGTTCCTTCGTTTATTTCAAATAATTAAAAATTATAAACGTGGTATTTTTCACGAGTATTAAAAAGTGATTTAAAATTAAAACAAAAAATATAAAATAAAAAAGCTTATAACAATCGAAGCTTATTAGTCGTCCGTAAAGGTCTGGATTCGAATTTCGATTCGCACAACCCGAGGGTCCAGGATTTTTTGCGAATTCTAGATAATTCAGGAATGATGAACGATCGAAAATATACAAGTATTATCATAGATGAAATAAAAACGATTATCTCTTTCTTTCTTTTCGTTACTCTTTCTTCGAGGAAACATTCGATAGAATTCTTTAGGGTTGAAAGGAAAGGCAACGTTCACGTTGCGGCAATCTTTGATGATTGCCGGCTTTCATGGGTGCCAGACGGTCGAGAGTCATTAAACTAGCGAGAATCACATGGGTAGCTCTTATTTTGCCGAAAAAGGAGAACGCCCCGTCTGTTTTGCGTTATGATCCTTCCATGAATATCGTCGGCATCCTGCTTGTCTCTCTCTCTCTCTCTCTGTCTTTCTTATTTAGTCGTGTCCTTGATTCATCTTACCATCTTTGCCTCAGAACGTAGAGATAAGAATTAGAAATAAACGAAGCGTAAATTAAAAGAGACTTGTTTAATTAATATCAGTTATTCTAACGAAATTAATTTCCGAACTTAATCTCGGAAATTGTCCGATATAATTACAGTTTTTTTGTTTAATCACTTCCTTAAAGATAATTATCAAAATAATAATATAAAAACTGCTATCATTTCAATCATTCTTTTAATGAGTATTCGTCGCATAGGTACAATATAATATAAATAAATATTGTTATAGAAGATTAACATTTGTTCTACCAGTTATATGTTAAGTCGATTAAATCCATAAAATAAAAATTAAAGAAAATCGATGAAGTAATATACATTGTCGTATCATTTCTTATCGGACGGTCATTAAAACTGTTTTTATTTAATGGTGTTGGGCTTAATTATTAAGGAAAATTTATTTCCAATATAAAATGTGATATCAGTATTGATCGAGTGTTTGGATAATGAAATTGTTAAAAATTCTAAAAGTGGAGTTAATCGTTTTGGCCCTTACGAGCGACCCAATTACCAATCTTGAATATTACCAACTTTATTCGAAAGCGATATCCTTGAATTATAATTGGAAGAGAAAAACGATGAGAAACTGTTGACGTTTTCAGCTTTTTCCCCGTAATAACCGAGCAACATTTCTAATTACCGCATGCGTTTAAATAATAGACAACAAAGGCTAATTAACCGAGATTTCTTTTCGATGCAAGAGAGATCGATCGGTTGCGAAGTTATGGGTGAATTTTCAACAAAGCAACGTATGCCTATTGTTTCCTTGCAGACGATCTATGAATATATCAAATTTCGAAGCTTGTTATCCAAAATAATGTAGCCGTGTACCTATACAAATATATACTTACATACCTAATTTTACTTACAAAATTTATCGGCAAACATCACACAACCAAAAATAAAATTAATATTTTTCAAATTATTTTATCAATTAGTTAGAAATGTTGTTATGCGTTTTACGCCTATGGCATATTGAGAAACATTTAATCTATATGCATTATACGACAAAATTGAAAAATATATCAATATAAAACAACATTTATTGTAATTAAATAAAAATTATGAACTAATGATGCAAATGTGAATTAAAAAGAGATACAAATTAATCTGCAATATTTCACGCTTATATTTCAAATTAATCTCATAAAGTTCAATCGAACTTTTTTTGATAGAAATCTCTACATTCTTAACATTAGATGTTTTCTATCCTTTTCTATTCGCGATAAGAACCTGAGTCGTCATTTTCATCGTTGTCGTTGTCGTGCCAGGAGATTGAAGCAGGTAGCGGATCATCATTCGTGAATAACGACGTCCTTGCCCGAGGCCATACGAGGAGTATTTATAGACGATGATACCCTAGACTCATCTTCTTCCTTTCCTTTTTTCTACTCCTCATCATTCTGGACGATACGTCGAGAATTTCCGCCTTTCTCGTCTTTCCTACCTTTCCTTCCAATAAAACTCACATTTCCATTAATCGTAATTATCTTTTTTGGTTTGTTATAATCCTGCAAATCATTAGATTCCCTTCTATTTTCGTTTCATCTCTCGCGTGCTGTACACGAATAAATATTATTTGTCTTTTTCCTCAAGAAATATCCTCGATCGTAAAAATCATGTGAACTTAGGTCACTTTCATTCGCGTAGAAATAAAAAAGGAAATAAAGAATATTATAGTTGTTGTGTGTGCGGTGATTTCCTGATTCATCATTGTATTAAAACCATGCTCTCTCTGTTGCTACAAGTTGTTTTTTGTTTCTTTTTCTTTTTTTCTAACTAATATGTATATAATGAGTACCTAATCACGATTGACTTCAATCCTAACGGATATTCCTTATATTAATTATACCTGTCGCTACTTGTGGTCTTTGTAATTCCCCGCTTTATTTGATTGTTACGGTTGATTATATGTCTTTTTGCTACCGCAGATTTCAAGAATCAAATACAGAATATTTGTTTTTATATTTTAAATATTTAACCACGCGACTGGTAAATACGAAATTTTTTATTTGATTTTACTCAATCGCTATAAAAAAAAGATTCATGATTCACAGCTTGAAAATATAGATATATATTTGTTACAACGAGTGTAAAAGTATACCTATCTATATTTATTATACATATCTTATGATATATTTATTGAATCAATTGTATGAATAAAAACTTTTGTAGATTTAATATCGCAAGATTAATTTGACGTTAAACAAGTGGCATTTATTTACGCTACATAGTGTGAAATGTTTGTGTTTCTTTACGCGAAAATTTTTTGTCATTTGCCGGAAGATAGCTGTGCACCTCTTGTAGAGTAACCATACAAGTACAACCTGACCGGCAAATGGCGCGCGTTAACCGTTTATGGATAGCTTTCCTGTGAAATTCTGATCCATATAATCATGTGATGAACGCAGAAAGCGAAGACCGTTATTATTTTTTATTTATACATCAGTACTTAATTAAAACGTTCGCCGGATGAATATAAAAACGTAAACATTAATTCTATTAGTCGAGAAGAAGAAGAAGAAGAAAAAGATAAAAATAACAATCTTTCAGTCATTATTGTGAGAACATTTTACAGTTTAAGATATTACATTTTATTCGCGAATGCGTTCAGATAAAAGATACGATTCTTATAAATTGTAAATATGTGCATATGTAAATATACAGAATTGGATTTATAATATAACGCACATTCCGATCTCATAACGGATCGTTCATTTGTTTTATTTAATTTTATCCTGAAAAAGATATTGCTGCGAATTCTTGCGAGAAATACGTGCATATATATATATTATTTGAATATTTATCATTTAATTATTATTATTACTATTTTTTAAAGATACACGAAGAATAGAGTAGAAAAGAGAGATATGAATCGTAGTAATATATTAAAAAAAGGGACGAGAGAAAGAGATAGCGGAAATAAGGACCAATGACGTTGAAGAATCGAACATCATTCTTCTTCTTCTTTTTTTTTTCCGTTTAGCGATTTACCGAATCGAGATGGTCGATCCATTGACGGATGATACTCTTTCAAGAAGAGTAACCTGCTTGAGAGAGAAAAAGTGGTCTCTGGGCAAATCGATAAACACGTTCCGACTGTTCAAGCGAGAAGACATTGAAGACGATCAAACGATTATGTCGTTTACAGTTTTAGTTAATGCTTTTAAGCTTTCTGCTTATATATTTCGATCATCTCAAATTGCTAATATTATTTCTATCTCGATAGATTTCCAAAATATTTCGTTATTGAAATGAATGTGAAAATAAATTGCTTCTAAACCAACACAATGTTCACATTAGATTAAATAAAATTAAATTTTATTCGTTAAAAGTTGTGTTATTCCGCATAACCAAGTTACAACACTCGCGTGGGTGATTATACTCTTTCCCTCTGTCTCTTTCACACTTTAATATAACGCAGTAAAGGTTAGCTACTCCTTGCTAAGAAAAAGAAAAAGAGGAGGAGAGAGAAAATACTTCTATGTGAATGACGGTTACAGCTGTTTGCACGAAAATACTTTTCTATGCTCATCGTATCTATTATACAATAGTGACGTTATGGAAAGCAAAGATAGAAAAAGTAAGAAATAGAAAAAGAGAGCAAGAGAGAGAGAGAGAGAGAGAGGGAAAGAAAGAAAGAAGGTCAATGATCGTTTGAGTTCTTGAGAAACCCAATATCGTTCAGTCTATTGACCTGTGCCTTCCTCCCATTTTTCGTTCAATACTTAAAACACAACATAGTATGTATATATATAATATATGCTTACATGTGTCCATTCTCGTCTTTGAACATAAGAGAAAAAAAAAGGAGCACTCCCGGTCCAGTTGCGTAATCGTTTCAATACTGGATTTCCATAGGCAAACGAATTCCACGAATGCCTCCCCATTACTTCTGTTTGCCTTTTAGTCAATTCTTTGAAAACGAGTTTCTAGTCGAAGTTCTTTCACTCCTTTCACTAGCTTGTTTTGATTTTCGCTAGTCATCGAAGTTTTCCACGTTGGTCTTTGATAAACATACATCAAGGAACAACCGTAGTTTATGGAAAAGATAATAAAGTGTACAAAAAAAAGAAAATATGTTAGACATATTTTTATATAATTAACATGACATTTTTATTTAACTTTTTCTTACTTTTTACCAATTGTTTCGAAAGTATATAAAATCTAAATTGTATTAGAATGAAATCATTTCGATACGTTATAATATGGAAATTTATAATTCATTTGAAAACTGTATCGCGATATGTACGAGCTGAATAAAGTTTGATGAAATTGCTTTCGTCCTATCATTCATTGGTTTTATAGGATCCTTTGAAAAATATCTATGATTTCTTCTCGCGTTTTACTAAAGGAAGTAATCGCGTAAGAATTCCTTTGAAAGAGCATCGAGTGGACGGTTATTTAAACGATGTCGAGTTCCAGACGGGAAACGAAGCTCTTTCGTGAATGCACGCTCAGAAGGTGTGGATGGGAGGAAACATGAAAGGTCGACGACGTCATTCAGGAACCGTTAAACGACGATGCTTCTTCCGAGCAACGGATCGAGTTTCGAGAATTCCTTTTTCGTAACAAGTCGCGCTATTTTACACATTTTGTCTTTTTATTGAATCTTTATAATTCTATCTAATTTAATAGATTTTTTTTCAATCTCTTTTCAATTCCTCAAATATTTTATTGTCTAAGTTTAATATATATGAGATCATTTGATTAGTAAATTATTACTGTAATAACAAAAATGATAACTTTATAACTTATTGTTAGATACTTCGAATAAAATTATTATATAATACATACAAATTCTAATTGAAAAGTCGGACAAGTAAATATAAGTACTTTTATATGCAGAAAGAGACAATGATAAGAGTACCTTATAAAAAGAATTTTAGGAAAAATTGATGTCATAGAAATACTTAATTCCCTCTTCGATGTTGAAAAAGTCGACTTTTTTTGTCCTTCAAATAGGATTTTTCTTTTAACGAAGAATATCTTGGAAGTGAAGGAAGCATCAACAGTATCTACTTCCTCTCATCCATAGGAGTACACGTAGAGAGAGAGAGAGAGAGAGAAAGAAAATTGTCAAGGAGATCAAAAGAACCCTCGTGTCGCGTCGTGCCGCATGCAGAGACACAGGAAGAAAAGGAAGAAGTTACTAATCTTTATTTTTCTAGTTGCAGTCTTGAACGTTGTACTTGATCATAAAAATGGTGACTACTATAATTGTAATGATTTCCTAAAAATTATATATGATTCTTCTATTAGTTTTACGTTCTATTTTCGACTATTTCCAGATAATGCTTTGAATTTTTTTACAAATAAAGCAAAAACCATGATTTTAGCTCGCGAGTAAATTCGCAAACCTGTTAAGGACATTGGCGTAAATGATTAGCTTCGTTTAATATTGCGATATTTTAATGGATTTAATGTGTATGTATGTGAAACTGAAGATTAATTAAATAATACGGACAACGTAAAACCGATATTTGAAGTACAAATATTGTATTGGGTCAGCAGACAAATTTTTGTCGATTTTGAGAACAATGGGTGTTCGTATATTAAAAATTTATTGGCAGGAATTTTTTGGTTAGGTTGTAAAATTAAAATCACTGTTTAATGGTTAGGAGATAAACGTTGTTAATGTTATTTCTAATAGTATTAACGTAAAGATTTCAAACAAATTATTTTTTTTCTCAAGAAGAGACTTTCGAAGATTCTCTTATTCATAATCCTGAAGTTGGTAGTCAAATAATCCGAGAATTTCCATTCTCAAAATAAATCGATGGTGGGACTTGGGAATGTTTAACGATCAGGTTAATTCGCGCATTAGATTTCACAAGGAGAACACGATATTTGTCAGTAAATTTGGTAAAACGGTTATTATTGCAATTTCAACCGATCAAGATTCAAGTCGAAGATGGCACTTTTGGTACGGCAGATTCGTTAGTTTTCACGATCGCTCGTTTGTTGCATGGAAACGGTGAATTTCGTAAAAGTCTGAGCTCCTCCGTAGTTTTCAACACAATTTGTATCTTACAATTTATTTTATTCAAGAGACCGAGTCCTCGAGGGGGGACCAGTTATCTCCGAATGTAGAATCAAAGAGCGACCATACGAATGTAAACTGCAGTTTAAATGGCGATTCAACCCGATGGTTCAAAAATATGTTCTCTCTTTCGGGAAAGAGAAAAAAAAATAAGAAAAGAAGTGACTAATTCTTTTCTTTTTTTTGTGGGAATCGTTGCAATAACGCGTAAGTAAGTAGGGAGAGGACTGAAGAACTTTGTTTATTTTTTTTGTTCTTCTTTTATAAATAACGTTAAATCGTTAGTGGAATCCTAAGAGAAATAAAGTTGGATACTTGCATTAAGAAATAACGAAAGTAGCTTCATTTGGTAATTATTCTATTCGGAAGGAACTTTTGTAAATAGTTCATTATTATTCCTACGTTTAGAAAAAAAAAAACAAACAAATAAAAAGATAGATAAATAAAATAAAAGCAAAGCAGCAATTGGATGCTTTGGTCCATAGAAAGTTACGTCGACTCGAGGATACTTTTCTATTTTACCGTTTAGTCGAACGATTCCGCGCATAACTGGTTCAAGTGTTGCGTGTTTGCGCCTACGCAAAACAAAACTCGTTTCCTCGTTCAACACCACCAGTAAGAGAACATGAAGGAACTAAAGAGGAAGAGAAGGTAAATTGGCGACCACATCTTGCATTTTACCATAAGATCAAACCGTATGAGGAAACGTTGTATATACATATGTATACTTGCTTACTTACGTACACGGAGGAAAAGAGGGAGCCATATAATTTGAAAACTTAAATCGATTCGCGAGTGAGTCGATTAATTGAAGAACTTCCATTAATTTCACGATAGAATGAAAGCAAGAAAGAAAGAGAGAGAGAAAGAGAGAAAAAGAGTGGTACAGAGAGATTCTTCCTCTCTCGGAGACGCGCGTAATTATTTCAAAATTACGAGACGTCACAAGTTGATAATATATCTTATTGTAATTGCATTAAAAGGGTTAATTATCACGAGATTCTTACTCAACGGTTTTCCGAATCCTCTATCGTCGTTCCACCCGCGACGTGTATATTTTTCCTTATTCTATTTCTCTACTTTCTATGGGAAGCTACGTATAGGTACGTAGGAAGTTCGTTGTTAGTTACATTGTCGGCGAATTCTCAACTTAATTGGAAGCTCGATTCGCGAACGGTGTGTCTCTGCAATTCCGTAAATTCATCGGGTGTTTTGAAGAGGCCGCGAGAGAGAAAGAGAGAGAGAAAGATATAGAAAGGGCAACTGTAGGATACCAATGGAACGCGGCTGATCATGCAAAGGAAAAAGATCGTAGTAGACACGAGGACGAACCGACGTACCCAACGTAGTCGACGTAGTCGACGTGAACCTCGATGTACGGCCAATGTCGAACGAAAGGAATGCACGGCACCGAAGCAGGGCTTTGGACCTACTAACTATACAGTAGTCCCGCATGCGTTGTTCCACGGAGATCGAAGGAATTTAATGGAATCTAATGGTTATGGCTTTGAAGTTAAAGATAGGAGGAAGGTGAGAGAGAGAGATAGCCTATACTAGATTCGTTTAAAGGACTAATACTCTGTAAGCGTCTATTTGAACGCAACTATACCGTTATATGTAATCGGATAATATGGATCGATCTTTCCTTCATCTATCTTTTCTATGACTAGAAGAATTCAAATAAACTAGCTCACTGTTTTCTTTGAGATTTTAACAACGATTTTAATGTTGCGTGATATGCTTTTTATTTTATTTTATTTCGATTAGTATATATAATTTTTCTAGATATTAATATTATTTATTAAGTATTTGATTTATATTTACGAATAATGAATTAATGTTAAAAATTCTAATTCTATTTGTTAAGTATCTTCTACGATAATTTTCTACTTTCCCAGGCACGATGATATTATCGGCTCGATCGATCAAGACGGTATTTTGAGAACCCCCATCAAAGATACGGAGCACGATTGTCATCAAGATCGCAAAGTAACAGAAAGTGGACGCCTTTCGATTCCTGGCTGTCTGCCAGTTAAGTCGCGATCCCACAGCTGAGGAGTTCCAGGAGTTGTGTCACCTGAAACAAGTCACTACTATCGATCCTTCGAAATAGTCTCTGCTGCGATAGCACTGAACGAGTATGTGCAAATATGTGGGAGAGTATATATTGTAAGTATTTAGCGCCACGTTGACGCATGCAAGTCGATAAGTGCGTCGTGGTCACGATTTCGAAACAACGCAGCCTTTGCCGTTCAAGAAACTAACTGTCCATTCTGTTCTTCCTGGTAACCCCCGATTCGGATAATAGATAAATCCTTTTACATTTTTTTCTTTTTCTTCCTTTTAACTTGTTCACGATTCAACAGATTTTTCACCACCAACGTTACTCACAATTTTTTTCATTCTTTTTCTTTTTGTATTTAATCAATCACGTAGATAAATTTAATCTTAACTTGTTAAACCCTTATTAAATTTCAAAGACGAGCATTTCGTGTAACAATAAATAAAAACCATTGCTTTAAACGTCTACAGGATTTTCAAGGATATGCCTATACACACACAGATCTCAACATAACTATTACAGATCTATAATTGTAAGATATTTTTATAAAAAAAAATTCGAGAAAATATGTAAAAATGAGATGATTTAAAAAATCGAATATCAGTTAGAAACTAAACGTAAACTTGATTAATATGAAGTTTCAAAAAATTGTAAGGATTCTACGTCGTATATCATTACATTAGTAAGAAAAAAATAATACATGTACCTTCTCCCTCGTCCTCTCTATTTATCTCTCGTTAATTTTTTGTTGTCTATTTATTCTAATCGAGCGTCGCAATCATGTATTTATTAAGTCTTGTATAAAACCGGACTTGAAATGTACATCAGTGTGAAAAAGAGGGGAAAGGTGAGAAGAGGGAGAAAGAAAGAAAGAGAAAAGATGCTTCTCTTGGAGTGAGTCATCGAGTGTGTTCTTATCATCGTCATCTTGGTCGTCATTGTCCCAGTCCTTGCGCGTTGACCCGCTAACACGCGCCAATCTTTAATCTGCCTTATCTCTCAGTAAGTACAACGCTTTTACTCTCGCTACTAACGTAAAAGAAGGACGACGTAATCGTTTATAAATAATCACCGAATCGAACTAATCGTGTATGGGTACGTCACGTATATCTAACGATCTTCTCGTCTTCGAGGAGGAAAGTTTCGATGTTTTTCTGACTTGATAGTGGATGCCGATATCTCTTGATCAAAAACAAACATCTTCCTTTTCAACACATACTAAACATTTTTTAATTATTTATTTATATATTTTTAAAAAAGTCAATTATATATCTTTCAAGGAAACGTAAAAATATACGTTTCTCTCTCTCTCTCTCTTTCTCTGCGAATTCATTTATGATTATTAAAAATGCAAGATTCATCTTGTATTTTACGAAGCACGGAATATATCGAATATGCGAAATATTTTCACGCAGTAATGTTAAAACACGTTATAAAATGCGTTTAATACGCATTTGCGATGACTTTAAAGACGGTATAAAGAGGATCGTTTATTTTTCAAAGCAATTTTTCAATGTCAATGCTTTCGGCCTCGTCTTTCGTTATTTTTTCTTTTTTTCTTTTTTTCTTTTCCTTTCTCAACAGGTTAACGTCGGATTTACAGTGATTCCACAAGATTCTAATTATAATGATTAAAGTACTGCGGCACGTATCAATCGCGTGTAATACAACAAGGCAAGTAGAACTTTAAATGGATATCACTCTTATGGCAACCTCGATATATCAGTTGAAACACTTATAAACTGTGAGCTGTCAGATTGCAAGGATGACGTCTTGCAGCGAAAGCAAGTGTATCGGATTGATAGCAAAACTCGAAGTTACACCCCTTGCCAGTTGGACTCATTCGAGTTTGATCATTTCAAAATTACATTTGACGTTGTCCTTACAATATTTCTAAGAAATTAACAAATAGAAAAGTAAAAGGATCAAAGAGTTAAATTGAAATATAAATGTAAGAATGTTTCTTGAAGAAATGCATATATACATTTATTAGATATACTTCGCATACCATTATTTTATAATATATATTACAAAATATGTACTTTATATTTCGAACTTATATGTACAAAATCTAATATTTTACATTATTTGTTAAAGCAACAACTTATTATAACGAAATATAAATATAAAGTCAGAACCGAAGAAAGTATATTATATTTTTATCGAAACACATCCTGTATACTTATAGCTAATATAGAAAAATCTAAATAAAAATGTAAAATATGCCACAGGATAGAATCTAATCTTAGGGTGTCGTTGATGCAATTTAGTAAAAAAGTATTTCGTATTTCTCGCGGCGTAGTCTTTCGCGAAGGCAGCTGTCGACGAAGGGAACAAGAAAAACGAGTTTCCTTCACGACGCTTTATCCTCGAGGACAAGCGGGCTCTATCTAGGCGATGCATCGTTCTCTATTTTAGTTAGGTTGAGCCTTTCGAAGAGCTCGCATTAAAGAAAGTCAAGGATCGAGACATTATAGTGGTGGGTATATTTCTCTATTTTTTCTTTTTTTTTTTTCTTTCGATTCCCTTGTCTTTCATAGGGACATAAAAAGTAATAGAAGGGCAAAAAAGAATAAATGAAAGAAGAACTTGAGATAAGTTGAGAGTGTGTAAAACACGTAAGATGTATCACGGTATAATTGCGTTATCGTCCATTAATCACGTAACTTGCTCTTCATATGTTCTTCTCTCTCTATCTTTTTCCTTCCGTTATTATACAGAGTTTTCTTTTTTTTTTTTTTTAATATAGGCCATCTAAATATTTCCTCTATCCGTAAGAATATGAAAATTATTTCTTAAGAAATTGAAATGTGTGGTTTTGAAGTTTAATATTTAATTTATTCTTTGAAATGATATTAAATCGTATTTCTATTACGATACTGCTAGGGGTGACATATAAAGCCATTAGTAGAACGACCGGAACCTATTTCCACCGTTAATCATTCGACGAAGTCAACTTGACGATTTACAATAGGTCGGACGTCGTTAATAAAATTATAACTTAAGATTTAACCGTAAGACGCTGATGGGAGTTAAGGTTTGTTAAAGGTTTACCACATATGCAGCAATGTACTAACGCTACGGACAAGTCTCGAGAATTGATACGGGAATCGTTCATTGTCCTTTTGCTTTCAAGAGTGACTCGGAGAAATGTGCTCGCGTAACAAGAAGATAGGATATAGACCCATAGAGTAAAATAGAATAGCTTAGAATGTTAGATATATGTTACGTAGAATAAGAACTAACGTCGATAGATCAAGTCACTGAATATCCCTCTTCCTAGGTGGAAATCTATTATTCTTCAAATTATATCGTTTTTCAAAGTTATATATAACTAAATTTCTAACACAGAAAGTCGTTCTTACGTTGATTATTTATAAGTGCTATAGATTTCATCGTATAGAGAACGTCAAAATAGAAGTAGGTATTATCCTTAAACCTTAACTCAACGGGCCCGCCTTGTCGGATAATAATTCACGATATTATGGTAATAAAAATGTTAGACCAAACGAAAAATAATTATCTCCTGGTAAAAATGTTCGACATGACTTAACAAAAAGGTTGAAGAAAATCGTGCCACGTACGTAATCGACTCGCAAATTCACTGTTAAAGAGCTCGAAGATTTCTAAGAGACGATACTTTCGCGGAAGCTGTTAGTTGAACCTGTTCATGGAAGTTAAACTGGAGGAGTCTCGTCTAACAGCTTTTTATCGTTCGTTATTAAGCACCACGTACGAAGACGTCCGCTTATTAGAACAAAATTTGTTACTATTCATTCAATGTAGCAGAGCAAACTCATTCGTTCCTCTTCTTCTTCGATAAGAGCTTATTATTAGTCGAAAGTATTTTTCAGCACGTGGTGGTAGTCTTATCGGCCTAGACACCTATTTGCAAAGTGATACTTTTCATTTGTATACTCATCGACACTACTCTCTGACTATTCATGCATAAAGATTAACATCTACATTTACATTTGATCGATGAAGAATCTATCGCATTCTTCGTAACTAATCATAAATATTTTATAGTAATAGAAAAGAAAAAGAAACTGAAAAACAAAACGAGAAATATGTTTGTTTTTGCTTGCGTATCTCGAAAGTTAACATATCCGTTTGTTTATTACACTTTTTATTTTTTTATTTAATTATAACTGAAAATAAACAAAAATTGACCTTTTGATTTCATACAGATTTAACGGCACTAGCTGCTTTCCTATTGTAAATTCCGATCATAGACGTTGAGTTCGATCGCTCTATATTTAGATGAGATAGGTGATGCATAAAGTGTCTAGCAGCCTCGTAGAATGCAATTGGCGTTTATCGAAGCATGACCGGCATCAGCTTATCCATCCTTACTTCTTCGTGTTTCTTTATTATCTATCTCTTTCACTTTGGCTGGAGAATTTACAAAAGAGCTTTTCAATGATAGGATCCACGCTACGCATCTACAAGCGAGAACGTATCTTTGCTACCAGATATTTTTTTAAAAAAAAAGAAAAAAAAAGGAAGATGTATCGTCTGATCGAAGTAAATCACGAAATCGATCGGGAATCATTGTTATTACGCGAAAATAAAGTTTACCTGGAATATTAAAGTGATTTCAGATGGAGGTAGTAATATATTATATGTGTGTATGTATTATAGATTACACAAACGCCGATCTATGACAAGACAATAATCTTAGGTATATACAATAACAATTGAAATACGTTTTTTTTCGATTAAGTTATGATAAATGAATTTTTAATCTTTCCAAGAATTACACAGTAACGATTAATTAATGTGTAAAAGATTATACAAATTGTTTTTCCTATTTAATATTTATTTCTAAAGTTCTACCGATAAAATTATAATGTTTTTTAAACGATCAACGATCTAGTCACATTGGATTTTCTGCCGATCATTAAAATTAAGCAATGTGGATTCGGTTGGTAATATGGATGTCAGAAGAAATAAGAGACAAAAATTGTATTGCTGTTAACTGCAAAGAGGCGGTAACAAGATACAGCCTATTTGATAGAAGTTGTTAGTAGAAAAGTAACTCGAATCCGTAAAAAGGAGAATAAAATGATCAAAATAATGTCTTTTAAAGTAATTACAAACCAAATTTCAACGTTACTCCTTTCAATAGTTTTATCAGTCCTAATGATTTCGTTTACTTTTAATACTATTAATACTTTTCAAATTTAACAATCTTGAAATCGGTAGAACTAATTTAATTAAGCTTCATTACGAAGATCTCTTATTTTAATTGAGATAAGAAGGACTCTCGGATTAGAACAGTTTCAAAGTACTTCGTAGAAAAAGTTCCGAAATCGTGAACAGTTGTTCATGACAAAATGAGACTGTACGAAAAGAAAACGATGATATGATTTGAATCGAATTACTAAATTCTTGAAAAAAAAAAAAAAAAAAAACAAAGTACTATAATACAAGATGATTGCAATAAAAGTCAATGAAAACGTCACTTGAGTGATTTTTGTTGTTGTGAAAAGTGGGATAGATAAATATATTATAATATCTTTATAGAATTTTAAGAAACATTGATAATAATACCACGAAGCAAATTGATCTGTTAAAGTAATCTTCGTTGTAATGCAGTAACGTTAATATTATATTTCGAAATAGTCCATAATAAAGATTATACGACACAGCTAAACAGGAAACCAGGAATATGATAATAAATGTTACAGTCATTGCGAGATAGATAGAGATTTGGAAAAATTTTTATTAATTTATTAATTTATCTTATCAATATACTATAAAATATTACTGTTATTTAATTATTTATCTAATTACCAGCAACTAATTCGTATAATATTCGAAATAAATGATCGGTGACGCGTTCTATTGCCAAAGGATCGAAGAGGAAGAACCGATCGGTGGATATTGTACGGTGGAAGAAGCTGCCAGGGAAGCAGGACCGTTTGGAATCTCACGATGGGTGTAACGAAGTTGGATGAGATCTCTCTCTCTCTCTTTCTAACTCACTCTCTCTTTCTCTTCCTCTTTCTCTATATCGTGTGAGCATGAGATCAGCGTATCTTCCGTTAAAACGGCTCTCCTTATCGAAGCCGGTTTACGAGCGACGTCCGAATCGAATTTTTGTGGATGCTGCTGCGATTGTAGGATCGTTGGATCACACGCGCCGGTTTAACCAGTTTCGATAAGATCTTTCCCATGCTAAATATACCATCGATCTGGCTAAATTCGTATCGCGATTCGATGAATTAATTGCGTGGACAAGTAAACGCATTGCCGCTGGTCTTTCGTTGTAAGGAGGATTAGAATAAAAAGAAGAGAGAAAAAGAGAGAAAGGGAGAGAGATAGATAGAGAGAGAAAGAGACAGAGAAAGAAAGAAATGATTAGAATGAGAAAAAGAGAGAGAAAGGGAGAAAGAGAAAGAAGAAGAGCCGTTAGTGATAGTCTCGAACTCATAGGAGATGTACGAGAATGCAGCATGCGCGTGAGTCTTCGTTGGTATAAGAAAACCACTCTTTTCTTTTTGCGCGACGTGTGCCGTTAGACGTCCCTGATTTGCTTGTTTTTCGTGTAGTGGTACACGCACACGCATATACACACACACATGTATATATAAAGTAACTTTTCTTTCTGGTAATGATACGCGCCTCTCGATCGTTTATCCTTACCCTCCCTTCGCATGTTTCTTTCTTAATGGGATTTTCTTATCACAACTTATCGGTAGGGTCATCGTTGTGCCTCGTTTCACTTGATTTCCGAGCAGGTGGTAGAACAACTCATTCCAATTGCATTAAATAGTTCGAGAGAACAGAATATTGATCGTGTTCCTTTCGACACGTTCACTTGTTGATCACTTTTATTTCACTCGATCATAAATTAAATATATTTTTTGATCGTGCGATAAGAAAATAATCTATCTTAACGATTAAAGATTAATACATTTTTAAGGATAACATTTTTCTTTATTTTCTATTTTTTCATATATTTCTTTTTTTTCATCTCTTTAATGATGTAACTAATAATTGTTGCTTCTGATTTAATAGAATCATAATATATTGCTATGTGCGTTAAAACTGGCGAATTGATCAAAAAGATCAGTTCGTCAGATTTTCTGCGTAAATATCCCATTGTTCTGAGTTATCGACGTTTAGTCAGTTAAAAACGTTGTTACGAGAATCGTGTTATGATTTACAAGATTATCTACATGAATGGATCCATAGATCGATGCGGTTGTATATAATTTGTCATAAATTTTGACAAAATTAAACGTTCTACCAGTAGGTACTATATATTTCATTTGTGAGTGGGTAAGAAAAAATTATTATTCAATGGAAATCAAGAAATAATTATGAGGAGATTTTCATTATCATATAATAGTCTGTTGAAATAATTTGTATACAAGTTCATATGGCTATCTCTAAATTTGTGAGATATTTTTTAGTTATTAGCTCACCTGTGTTATATATATTTATATTAAAAAAATATGCGTGTTCGGGGGGTAAATCGGTGATCACACGATTAGTTTGTAAGACCCCGTTAGACGAGTTTAAGACTACTTTGGATACGGAAAAGGAGAAAATAGAAAATGTTACGACGAACCCGTTATATATGTCCTCTTCAGACCATTACAGAAAAAGCATACTGTAAATGCTAAACTGCTAACATTAGGTAAACTTTTCGAGGTTGCATTTATTTCTCGCAATCATCTCGACATTCTGGCCATTGAACGGTGCATTCGATAGATCGATCGACTCGATTCGTTACGATCTGGTTTGAAAGGAGAATGTAGAAATATACCAAGTATGAACATAGACGTAGGACAGTAACTTAGTTGGTAATCGTTGTGAGGTTAAACTATAAAGAATATGAGAATAATTGGCAACGAATGAACATGGATTATAACGACAGGATCGTCGGAAGAAACGAGCGGCTTTTTCGGTTCGTTAACCGGATGGCGTAAGAAAGCCGCCATAGAGATTTATGGTGATAAGCGAGCTCTTAGATCAGGGGTTAGAGGTGTAAGATGGAGATGTAGAAGAAGAAAAAGAAAAAAAGTAAACAAAGGCGAGTACTCTCACACGCGTGACAATGAACCTGGAAGCCCTTAGGTTAGCCTAACAGATTTCCTCAAGACACCGGCAGACATGAGCAAGACGTTTCACGCGAACGTGATCTTTTAATTATGCGGATCCCGTAGACGAACTGTCTCTCTATCACGCATCACGCTTTCCTTCTTCTCGCTTCGATTCCTTACTCTCGTGAAGTCATTATAGTAGCTGGCTATGCTTTTGCGGTAGAAAGGACGTAAACAAGGAGTCATGTTCGTACACAGGCGACAAACGTCGTAATGCCGTCGGGACGCGTCGTCTATACAAGACAACGTGATTGCCAATTTATATTCGACTTTCAGAGAGCACCGAACTTCCTTGCCGACGCGTACTTACTACGTGCCTTGATTTCCTTCAATATACTCGATTAGTCTTGAAGGATGCTGCACCTCTATACTCATCTGTTATTTTATAAAGAAAAGTTGTATATACTCATGGATACATCTTACATACCTATTATATCATATATTATATACTTTGTCTTATTTTCCTATACGAATATAGCATAAATTAAACATTTCGTTGAGATTAATGATAGTATTCATATGATATGCTATTATATACTAATTTAAATCATATATCACTTCACCAATTAAATATTACCAATAACTATTGCACAACAATTTTAATTACTTTTTAAATGACCAATTAATCGTTCTCGAACAGATAATTCGGAAATCTATTACCTGGGAATGTTCTACAAAAGAGAATACGTATCTAATCCGGCATTCTATTTGAGAGTCTCGGTTCAGACCGATTTCCTGACCCATACATTCAGCGTTTACTCTCCATTGTATCGACGGGGCGCATATAGCAATATGGTTATCATTTATCGACGATATAACAGTACTCCTGAGAAGGCTGCTAGAATAGTTGCCGTAGTCATACTAGGTACACCTATATATGTAACTATGTATATACCTACCTCCTTTCTCGATTCTATCGTCGCCATAGTGAGTAGTACCTGCTGATATTTTACTGTCAACCTATGCTTCCGAAGCGTTGTCCCAAGATCAGATTGCTTACCGACATCGACTACTGAGAATCAACGATGATATGAAGGAACCTCTCTCTTTCTTTTTCTCTATCTTTCTTATCATCTCTTCTCATCATCTGCTCCTTCCTATTTCTCGTTGAATCTTTCATCAAGAGTCATTCTATGGTATATCATTTCCTATAAAGCTGACTCTGATCTTACTAACAAATGTTTTTTTACGTAGTCCACGAAGAAAAACACGTTTTGCATTGATCACATGCGACAACGATGTCGTATAGAAAGTGGTGGATTTCTTCACAGGTTGTAGAAGCGGAGATTATTTACTAAAGTATAGAAAATTATGTAAAGCAAAGTAAAATTGTATGAGGGGATATCGTTTTTTAAAATTAAAGTTATTTAATGTAGTAAATAAATATAGTAAATAATCTTGTATGATATTAAAATATTTTAAAATATTTTAATAACACACACACACACACACACTCCAATATTTGTATATTTATAATATATAGTGGGATATAGCATCTCCGTTTCACACAAGTAAAAGGAAGTTGTAGAGGGGTTGAGCAAAGGGCCTTGGATAATGAACGTTTAATGGGTTAAAGTATCCGCTCGGAAAACGGGAGCTCCAAGTTGAAATCCTCGCCAAAACTAAAGCAAGAACTAACTTTTTAAATAAATTTTATAATAGTATCTAATATCATAGAAATATAAGAATATTAAATATTGCAAAGTATCGTTTTCATAGAGCTTGAATTTAACAAAGTTTTGTAAATGGCAATGAGTGATGATTACCTGATCGATGAAGAAAATGGAAAAAAGCTTTTGTGGTATTCTGACTCGAGACGTAGACGAACGATCCCTTTACCTTAAAAAATCCCTCCGGCGAACAGCCGTTATAATGTCTTAATGAGCACAGCTTATGAGTTAGGGTCATTATCGGTATACGCATATGATGCGATCTTACTTCTTGACTCCAGCCGTGTGCCGATCATTACCACAAGACTCGACTTGATTTACTATCCATTTTTAATAGAAAATATTCCATTTCTGTTCTAATATGTTATTTAAAACCGGGCTTGCATATAAAGCGTTTATTAATACTGAGAATATCTTGTTTAATGTTAAGAGTATGTTCGGTCTTGAATACTTAAATACGATCGTAGTAAATCTTTCTTGGAAAATATCGATCCAATAATTAGTTTTATTAGAAAACGATTATAGCTATTATACAAAATGGATTAATAAACTCAAGACTCTTGCGTAAGAATTAAATCGATTTGAAATATTTTCAATTAATATCGAAGATATTATTGTGTCTACGTGTTCCGACGAGATAACGAGATTATAGAAAATTTCAATTTTTCTCATTGTCAGTTTTATTTTACTTATTGTTGGAAATATTGTAAAGACGACCTTCGTTTAATAAAGCCAATTAATTTCATCTCATCGTAAAAAGATTACAAATGGAGAAAAGAAGCTGCTCATTAAGATCATCGGACTTTCTGTTGTTTTTTTTTTCATTCATTCATTTATTCCTGTTTCTTTTATTTTAACGAGAACGCTAAAAGTAAGATGGTCTTCTCTCTGGTTGCTTAATGACTACTCCCAATTGCGGCTTGTATATTAAAAAGAAACTAAATGTACAAACAGCTCAGTCTGTTACTTAAAACAATGTTATTCTTTTTTATTTCTCCCACTGTGCTTTCTCCCTTTCTCATTCAATCTCTTTTCCTTTGTCTTTGTCTCTAATTTTTTCTAAAGTGTGAAAGAAGGGAGAGAGTGAGTGAGAAGAGAGATAGCAAGAGCAGGTGGCAATGTGCGAGTTTCTTCTGCGAGACAAATGCGAGGGTCCACAGGAAATGACGTATTTCCTGTCCGCCTTATTCGATTCATTCTGCTACTACAACGTTCAACGCGTTCGGCTACATTTAATTCATGTAGTAGAGGGTATTATAATACATACATACATGTACATTTATTTCTCACTTCATAATTTATCGACTTTCATCATTTTTATGATTTTTCTTCAAGTAGTTATATACGTGTATGCATGTGTTCGTCTATATGTATGTATGTATGTATGTATGTACGTGATTGAAAACCTAGAAACGGCAGAACATTTAAGAAAGCATGTGGGCCATGGTCCTCTCGACCAATGTTTGCCTCAAACATTGAAGATCCTCTTTATTATCTTATTTAATCACCACCTCTTTTTCTCTTCTCCTTTTCTCGTTTCTCTATCTTTTTTTTTTATATTCCCAGCGTGAAATGAAAACGAGAGGAGGAATCAGAAGAATAAAAATAAGTAAGAGGCTTGAAATACATTTTGCGAAGATAAAAATTGGATGATGAATGGTCTAATTGGATGATAAACTCGATACCTTTTGTAAATACAGAAGTTGAATCAATAAGTTTTGTTGATTTTTTGATTAGTATCGAGAATGGTATACAAATACAGAGAAGTACTTTTTATATTTTGTAGATTTTGAGCAACATAGGAAACTTTATCGTTAGTGGGGGAAACAGAAAAATATAGAAAGAGAAAAATTAGTGTTTAATCTATGACGTTAATTATTTGCGTGCTATATAGGAATAAAACTGAGCAGAGCCGGGTTCAATCTTTGGCTTATGGGTTCACAATTGTAGACAATATCGATCTAGATCCAGTGCAATGCTTAGAATGTGCGTGTATAACACGTTGCGTACTCTAGCAGAACGTAAACTGCTCTTTACGACCTGCCAAGACCTTCCTTCACCTCAATCATCCGGTTACCGGTAATTACGTTCGCCGATCGTCCGGAACCAATTACTTCGGCATTTCTTACCGATAATTCGATCGCCACGAGGAGGATCCGTGCACAGTGCGTGACCAATAACCGTAGGTACTAAAGTTACATTACAACTTTTGCGTTGTTGCTTTTCCTCGTCCATTCTCTCTTTCCACACCCACCCAACGCCCCCCTCTCTCCCACCCCTCCCCTTTTTCTCAATCTCTTTTATTCTCAACAATCATATTTTTCGTCAATAAAACGAAAAGTCAGGTACGAAGACAAGAGAGCATGAATTTGCAATTTACCAAAGAACTTTCTTATCGCGTTTGAAAGGTTAAACGCGAATAGCGTCGAATGATGCTACAATGTTGAAGACCAGTTTAAACTTCTTTTCATCTCTTGGAGTACCACAATACTATCCTTTTACAGTTAAGGACGAAGGAGTTATTGTTCTCTTAGTTGGAAGCTTTGACGAAGGCACGTCCTACGCGTGGATCTACTTTGTTCCATTCCGACGCTTCAACTTTTCCTTCTCTTTATTTCTTTCTCATCTTCCTAGAGCCTCTTCAATACCATGAGAGTCAGCAATACCAAAGAGCATTAGGTATGATAAAACGATTCTTTGGCTGCATACGAGACCGGATGCAAGCATAGGAATCTTTATTCATTTAATAGAAAAGATAAAGAATTGTGTAGATCCGTTACTGGGAAGTGCAAGACGATTAATAATTCTCTCCTTTGAATTTCACTTTCCTCTTGATATTTACCTGTTCTCAAAGTTTCGTAGGAAAATGAAATCAACAAAGCGAGTAGTTGGTGGATTCATTGAAGAAAGGTCGAAATTAAGTGTAAGTATATACCTATTGGCAAGAAAAGGATGGATAAGGTAAAGCAACGAAGAAAATAAGTAAAGAGGAAAATGTGGCGCACGTGTAGGTAAGTAGGTATTTTGAAGGATAATGGGCCAACAGCGTGAGAATAGCCGGAGGACACGTGATCCTTTCGAAAGCTGCACGTTGCACCAATCTTTCCTCGATGATCCTGCTTAGAATCTCATAACTACTTTAAAGAGGGTCAATGACATTCGCACGAAATGCGGTGGCTATTTCAAGATTCACTGACCTGCGCTGATTTGCGGGAGTCGTAGTGTAGTAACGATCGAGGTGACCTTTGGTAATCACATTAAAGACTTCTTCGTCTTCTTTCAGGGTGAAAAGTCAAGACTCTAGTACTGGCCGACGACAGATAGTACACCGTTAAACCGTTCTCGGATAATAAGTGATTATTACAGAGGGATCCTTCGATCTTCAAAGACCATTCACCTCTTCTTTGACTTTTTCTCTTTCGTTTCTACTCTATTCAACCTCTGAAAATGTAATCCTACTGATTGATACATACGATCATAACTTATATGATTTTGTTTCAAATTAAATAAGAAGAAAAAATTCCGCTTTTGCTTTGTTAACAAAAAGATACATATGCCTATAAATGCGATCAATACAATATAATGCCTAGATTATTTAAATTAGTTTTATTAAATTATTTAAAATTAAAAAAGCACACAAAAAAGACTGCATTTTCGTTTACAATTGTCAGAAAATTTGAAGAGTGATTATGTATGAAATATTTTGAAAAACAATGTGTATAAATTTATCCAATTGTCTTTATTTTCTATTTGTGTGTATGAATTAAGTTACTTTGACAAACAAACGATTCACATATCGAATTTTAATTAAAATTGCGTATTTATGATAAAAATTGTAGTGTTAGAAGATAGAAAATTTCTAAGTAAACGGGATTTAGCCCAATGTTTCTAAGAAATGTTCGCAATACAGCACAAATGTAGTTGCGCGCGCATAGTGCATACTCGTGAGCTTCGAAAAGAAGAAGACGCATAAACGAGCGCAAGAAACACTCCAATGACTCGTAATCGTTATGGGAAGACAACGGGGACGTCCGTTATCTTTACGACTCGATCTTAGCGTAGTGGCGGCAGAGGTAGAGAAAAGGTGAATAAGGTGGAAGAGGAGGGAGGGTGCTTTGGATCGGTGAACGATAAGAGATAACGGAGTTAGGATTCGAAGCGAGCTCGAGCTTATCGAAGAGACGGTGCTCTGCAACGTGGCATCCCGGAAGAAAAGGACTTTACTTGGATTTAAAATTTCCATTTATTGCTCTTCCTTTTTTCTTTTTTCCCCCTTTGCCATTTTTTCTTGACAAATCTGCGTTTTCGAAGAAAAAATTATAAGGAAAGAGAGCCTTTGCTGATTCACGGTCACGTTTTATCTGTTAAAAAGGAACTTTCGTTCCATTCGATTTTCTTTTCCGCTATATTTAAATTACCATATCTTATATCCTTATATATAAAGGGATGGAATCACCCTTGCTTTACCGATTATCATTTTTTCCTTTACTGATATGTTTCGATTAATGACAATCATTTCAATGAAAATGTTTTCATCAACATTTATAATTTGTTCTATTGACCAATATTCATATCCATTAATAATTGTTATTTTTTTTATTATACATTATATTTCCAGACCCCCATTGCATCAAGATTGCT
Organism: Polistes canadensis; assembly: GCF_001313835.1. Classification (NCBI taxonomy): domain Eukaryota; kingdom Metazoa; phylum Arthropoda; class Insecta; order Hymenoptera; family Vespidae; genus Polistes; species Polistes canadensis. The sequence goes on along the minus strand of NW_014569631.1, from coordinate 142,371 downwards.
TCAGAATTTCGTCGGAATTAATGAGTAAATATTATCGGTGAAATGATTGTCGATAAAGTAAGATAAGTAACCTAAGGAGATATTTAATTGTTCATGAGGATATAGAGAAAGAATGAATGTAATATTAGATCGAAGGGTAGAAAAATTGAAGAAATAAATAATAATCTGATACGAAAATATTGCATTGATTTTATTTAAAATAAATAAAATAAAACATTTCTTTATTACATTAGTTATAAAATTAATGTAAACTAACTAATAGCATAAGTAAATAATTTTATTATGAATTCAATAAAATTAATTTATATTTCATGAATGAGATTATGTTATTCATTTATTCATTTATTTGATTATATAATATCATATTAAAATATTCTATATTTATTATTAGAAATTATAAAATAAAAAAATTGAAATTGAAATTTGTAGTATATTTCTTAAAATCAATCATTTCCAGATGCAGTCGTCCTATATCTATTATTATCGATCGAAAGCTCACGTTCCTCTCGACTCACTCTCGACGTCCGTTCAAGAGCCAAAGCTTCAGCAGATAAATTCCTTTCATTTAACGCGTGCATTCGAGGCACGTACATATACGGCGTGTATCGATTTTTCCATGTGTACGTAAGTTTCCTGTATTGCATTCAAGAGAGTGAGTGAGAGAGAGAGAGAGAGAGAGAGAGATCAGGACTGGATTCGTGGAAAATCAAGGCGTTCTCGAAGCGTCGATGGAAGAAGAGAAGAGGCAACGTCGACATCTCGCTCTCGAGAAATATGAGATTTATGCCGCATCCATCCAAGAGTGAAAGAAGGAAAAGAAAGGAACTCGAACCATCCGTTTCCCTTTTCACCGAACAATCAACATTCCTAATCGTGAGTATAATTAGCAAGGAATTCCGAGATAATAGAAAAATTAAAGAGGGTAAAATACGAAGCTTTTCAATTATTTACATTTTGTCTTTTTTTGTTTTCTTTCTTTCTTATATTATTGAAGTCCTATTAAAAAAGCCATTTGGATCTTGAAGTGAAGGTTGACATAAATAACGAGCGTAGAAATGACGTAGTAAGCCTTGAACGATTTTACAGCTTTCATGAAAAAAAAAAAAAGATAATTGGGGATGAGGTGTAATAAATTGCAGGTACTAATGACATTAAGAGGTTTGATGTTGTTTTTCTTTTTTTTTTTTCTTTATTACCTTTTCTTCCTTTCTTCTTTTACACTCGTAATAATAATCGTCGGAGAAATATATTTCAACGGGAGACAAATTTGTTTGAGAGCAAAGTGAAATTAATAGATAGAAGGAAAAGGAAAGAAAAAACAATGAAATTTCATAATCTCGTCGAAAAATCATAAATATTAAAAGACAAATCTTGAGAGAGATACGAGACTATCAAAGATATCGCGATTCCTCGATAAAACTCGACCCTTGGCGTGTTTTACTCATAGAAGTTTATTTATATGTTCCTACACGTAATTCGATTTTACATTGCTTTGGTGAACCTCTATCGACCTTTTCCTCTTCCTTTTCGGTATCTTCTTTCTCGTTAGTCATCACTCATCGGTATGCGGGCTCGACATCGTGAAGGCTTTAGAATCGATTGAAGCTCAGAGTAGAAAAGTAAGGAAACTGAGAGGGTAGGAAGGGAGGATAGCTTTTGGATATGCACTTGTGACTGTATCCGTGTGTCTGAGAGAGAAAGGAAAAAAAAAAAAAAAAGAATGATTCGCAGTCTAGCAGAGTGTTTACTGTTCGGTTGGGTTGTAGATCGCCCCTATCTTCGATCTAGTCTCTCTTCTTCTTCTACGCGAGCCGAGAGCTTGAATGCAAAGAGAAATGAGCAAACGGTGAAGATCCTCGTGTCAACGTAGAGTAGCCGCCGCTACTCACTCGACAATTTACAAGCAATAGCTGTTCATCCTTTATTGGTGTCATTCGCCTTACATAGATTGAAAATTTCAAGTGGACGAGGAGGAAATCGACGTTCGTCCATTACGGGAGACACGCGAACTGTGACTCGGAGCAGCATATGATACGAACGAAAAGAAAAAGATTGTTTTACCGATTTATATATGTGAATTTCTTCGTGCCGTATTTGCTCTAAATCGAAATCAAGAATTCGATGTAAGTTATGTCAATTGGTAATCACTTTCTTCGCGAATTTTCATCGTTCTACATCGAAAGTAGAATTATTAAAGGATCGATGAATAAAATTTAATTTTGTAATTTATTGGAAATTTAGAAGATCTTATTTGAATGATATTGCTGTAGTTATTCAAAAGACAGGTAGATAATTAATCGATCAATCGATTGAACGATTATTATATAATATATAATAGGTTTATTTCTCGGATGAGGAAACGGTAATGATCGGAATGTAAAAGATCAATTCGCGGATTTTATAAGATCGTTTTTCTCCGACACCTTCAGCATTCTCTCTTTCTTATCCGAATATCTACGTACGTAATAACGAGCGTTCTCGTCGAACACGCGGCATTATTCAACACACGGAACACCCACGGACGCGTGGGCGATCCGGACACCGCGCGAGATCCTCTCCTTTCTAAAAAGTCCTCTCTTTATCGGTCTTTGCTATTCAACTTGTCCGTCGTGTATCCTCAATGTTCTCGTCTTCCTTCTCTTCTTTCTCCTCTTCTCTTCTTCTTATTCTTATTCTTCTTCTTCTTCCTTTGACTTCGACAGACAGAGAAAAAGAATATCAGGACGAAACTGCTAGGTAGTCGGAACTCCGTTATGCACACTTCGCAAAGTGTACTTCGATCTTTATTCTTTCAAGGGGTGCCAAAGCTCGCGACTTCGGGTCAACAAACCTTTTTAACCATTTCCCAGAAGCTGTTCTGTTAGTATATACTTTTGAGTTTCATATTCGTGAATCTATCGATCGATCTAAGATGAAGACTAATTTACGCTAAGACGAAATGAAATAATTTATCTTTGATAATTTACTATCTAAAAGACACGTTCACACCGAATTCGCTAAAAATTCAATGGTTCATCGCTCGTTGCGTGATCAGGGCTAACGGTACGCGTTATCGTGTAAAAATAAACCTTGTCAGCTCACACGTTCTTCTTCCTAAAAACATGTGATCTAATAGATTATTTTCTTAAGAATCTAAATCTTTTTATCTTGTACGAAATTCTCCTCTTTTCACCTATAAAGATATTTCTTAATGAATTAATTATTATTATTAACGTGTTAATTTTCAATGTTAAATCACCTGCACGTATCATAACTTTTCAAATATAATATTTATAATCGAACGATTAACAAATAAATAGACAGAAATTCCCCCCCCCCCAAAAAACAAAAATGACAATATGATCTTTGATCTTACATTAATATTTTTCATAATTGTAAATTCATAAAATATGATAAGATGGCACCGATACGAGCTCGTTCTATGCATGTACGCATATAATACGCAGGTACATCGAAAATTTATAAAACACGGGTGGTCATTATGAGTCAAAGCGTTGGACGTTGGCGAAAAAAATATTGAAAAAGTATAATCTTCGGAGGGTGGGGGGGGGCGGGGGAAGGGGGCGTAGTTTACTCGTCGAGAATATATACGAGGCGCAACGGGCGTCGTCAAAACGGGCGATACAAGCGTTATTAATCTCTCGCCGTGATGGGACGAATTTAAAAGAAGGGAGAAGAGACGCTTCTTCGATTGGAAAGTATCGCGTGAAGAAGAATAAGAAGATAGGGAACTGGCCCAGCTGGTGGTTGTGATGCTGATGTTAAAGATGATACTGATGATAAAGCTGATGCTGATGTTGATGCTGATGCTGGTGCTGATGGTGATGGTGATGGTGATGCTGATGGTTACGATGCTGGTGTACTAGTGTGATGTGAGTACGAGAGACTCACTCTCGAATTCTTTATTCTTCGTCCGATGTAAATGTACTCGCTGTCCTCTCGCAATGCTCTTGCTAGAACTACGAAAGAAGAAGGATCACCGGTGATCGGCTGGTTAAACGCACGCATATATGTTTGTCTTTCGTGGAAGCGAATGGAGAAAGAGAAGCGGACATGTTATGGCGCATCGGTATGTAAGGCTAAGATCGCGTGCAGGACCATTCGAGCCTGGAGGTCCTGTCCTCTCTCGGTTGGACTTGCACTGCATGCTCTGCTTCTTAACAGCGAGCGCGAACTCATCGCGCTAAGAAGAAGAAGAAGAAGAAGAAGAAGAGGAAGGACAAGGACAAAAAGAAGGTGGAGAAATTCTTTGGCAAATTGAATCTCCATGCCCCTCTGATTTTTTCCCTCCTTGAGCACCCAGGGCTCAACTCGATAACTACAAGAGACTCTCAGCATAGGATGAAAGACAGAGAAAGAAAGGGCTACTCTTGACTTAGAAACTTAAGACGTTCAATGTTTTACACGATTAGATCGTTACAAAGATCGTGTTGAGTTTTCATCTCTTATTAACGATCTTCTCTGTTTTCATCAATATTATTTTCATTATATTTACTCACTCGTAACAAAATCGTAATGCACTTTATTTATATCTTTAAAATCAATTTTTACAATACGATTAAAGAATGTTACTTTGCTGTTATTGTTTTTTTTTAGAAAATCGACTTCTATGTAATGATACATGATACATAAATTACATAAGCTATATATTACGCAATTCTCAATACAAACAAGCTTACCTTTAATTCTAGGTTTGTTTATTTTTTAAGTATTTGAAAGGAATTTTCTCTAGGTTTTGATTACGCTATATAATTTATTGATTTTTCGAATTCTTCAAAGATGAAACAAACTGTCAGGATAAACGTCAATTATTATACACCTCAAATTAAGCGAAAAACAAGATAATAAAAAGACAGGTATTTAATGGATCGATTTTAGCTACGAAATCAAACGATCATTAATGGTAACCTTTCATAGAGACGCTGTAATCCACTGATGGTTCGTCATAACTTATTGCGTCGATGGAGTAACGATAAAAGCACAAATATTTTATCGATTGTGAGGTATGATCTATAGAAAAAAAACGAGAAGAAGAAAATAAAAAAGAATAAGAAGAAAAAGAAGAATAAGAAGAAGAAGCAGGGTAAGCGTTGCTACATCGAATTGACCTTAACCCTTTCTTCGAATCTTATATACGTGTAAGGTACATATGATCAGCAATAAATCATTAGTCATGAGTCTTGCCTCCTTTGCCGATTAACTACGGATTCGTAAGAAATAATAAGGTAAATAACTGTACGCGTGTAAGCTTCATTGACATTAAACGTTCTATTTATAATTTTAAACGCATCGAAGAACTATGATCCATGGGTACACATAGTTACGTATAGATAGAAAGGAGAAAATAGATAATCGCTTATATGTTTCCGTTTGATGGTTTCAATAAAGAATATCAATTATTTCGAAAAGATGATATAAACAAATTTTCAAAGAACAAGTGACTACGTCAATTTTATTAATGACTTTTGACTCTTTAATCAAGATAAAAATTGGATTTTTTTCTCTATCAACTATACTTACTTAGATTTCTATGAGCACGATAAGGTGAATATAAAAAAAGATGAGAATAAAAAGAGAAGAAGAAGAAAGAGAGGAAAGAAAGAAAAAAGGGGGTACTTATAAGGAGAAAGAGAAAAGAGAAAACAATAAATCGTATGCGCGAGCTTTAATGCTCGTCTAAGTAAGTTAAATAAGCACGAATAAACACACGTTACGTATATAACATACTTAGGCTATCATCGATACGTCATTCGTATGTGTATAATATACTTAACGGATTACATGACGATTAATCGATTGGCAATCGCTACGAAGAAGACCGATGCCCTCGAGTTAGCAGAAACTTTAGCAGAAATTTCGAATAGCTTATTTTAAAATTGAAAAAATCGCCTTGAAAATAATTTGGTGTTCGGTGATTTTTTGAAATTATTTAAAAACAACGTCCTTGGTTGCCTTTAGCGGTACAATCATTCGATTTTACCATTGTTGATTTGCCTTTTTTTTTTTTTATTACGTTTTTACGAATTGATCTTTAATTCGCTGATATACGAGCTCACTTTTATATTTTCATGGACATCAAACGTAAACTTTACAATATTAGTCATGCAATCGATATAATCTAGCATCACCGATTTATGAAAAATCTTCGTCTTCCGACATTATTGCGTAGCCGTTGGTTGGTAAAATACAAAAAGAAGGCAAGTACCGTAACAATGAGACTTGATGAGAAAAATTCGTTGTCTGACGTCATCACTCGAGACTCCAAGTACCTCCGAGCGGTTATCCTGACACGGTTTTAGCTTGATTCATCGTCAACTGGGAACGTTATTTACCATCAGTAAACGATCGGATCTCTTCCGTCGTATTTCTACGCCATGCGATGTTTTATGAACTCACGAAAAGTCTTTATCTTCGGGCGAGAATGAAGAAAGATTCTTCGTCGTATTGAAAAAGATTATCTCAAGTGGATGCTACTTGTACGTTATAAAAAAGGAAAGAAATAAAATTTATTTCAACGAAAGGTAGTTTTATGCAGGTTGGTTTTTTTTAGTGTAGTTGACTAAATCGTCCGAATGGTTGAGCTTCTAAATTATTCTAATTCTTTCGCGTCCCTGTATTTTTTTTTTTTTTCTAATATAAAAAAGTTCCAGTTATCTGATATATAATTTCAATAGAAATAACGATGCGAATTAACGAGAAGTAGGTTCGTCTGAGATGCTAAAGAGCACTGTTTCTCGCAACTACTACTAAAAATAAGACAAAAAGAAGAGGAAAAAGAGCTAAAGTCGTCCTTTTTTAATTCTTCGATCAGAAGGTTCGAAAGGGATCGTAGACATAGTTCCGGGTAGATCGAAGGGACGGCCCTGACATTTTGGCGAGTAGTGCTGCTAATGAGATTCCTTTATGCTAATCGCTCGCGTGCTCGCTCGAGTCCGCTCGTCTCATGAATTTTATCGCGAGCCTTCATCATTCTCTTCTTCGGCTTGGAACTGCGATTGAGTCGTCAGCACGAGCGAGTAAACGAGAAATATATATATATATATATATACATAAATGAGATAAAGAGAGAGAGAGAGAGAGAGAGAGAGAGAGAGATGGAAAACATGGAAAAAGGAAAAATGAGAAGGAAAGGTTTCTTCCTTAACGTAAGGAAGACGGAAAAATAATAAGAATCAAGGTGGAAAAGGTATCGTAAAACTAAAAGTCACACATCTTTTGCTTACAACCCATGAACACGAAGATCCAGATTGTAAGAGTCGTGGAATATTAAGAGCGTGTACTACGTTTGATGTTACGATGATTTGCTACCACTAATTTTTCTGCAAGCTGCATCGCTTGTAAATAAATAGAAGATCACGCCTGAGCAAGAAAAAGACCTGCAAGTTCGGGCTCTCACAGAATTACATATCTGGCTAAGCATCATGCCATTATTAATTGCGTACGATAGTATGTTTAACGAGGCGTGCTGTTGATACTTGAAGTACTGTTAAACGGAAATTATCATGGTTAACAAGTTCTCGTAACATTTTATTGAAAAAAAAAAAGAAAATCTAGACACCGATATCCCTTTTGCTTTGATTTGTTTTTTTACGTTAATATTTTAATTATACATTTATGCGTTGATAACAAATTTGTATTATTTTTAGAAAAAGATCTATTGGAAAACTCGTTTCATTTAAATTAAAACATCGAGCAAATTTCTGAAAGCTAAACAAATCGGTACAGATTATTTAAAGTAATTTTATTCAACTTTATATATATATATATATATTAAAACATCGAGCAAATTTCTGAAAGCTAAACAAATCGGTACAGATTATTTAAAGTAATTTTATTCAACTTTATATATATATATATATATATTATTATTCTGCAAATTTTTCATCGATATTATGGTCACGATCATTTGGTAGCTGAACAAATGATTTATTTATTTTTTCACGACTACCGAAAATTGAAACGATTAAGACGATGTTTTGCTTTCGAAGAACTTGACCTTGAAGTAACGAGCTGCAACAAGAAGTCGAGAGTCACGACCCGCCATGAGAAAATTAATTGATATACGATTTTGTTCGTTTTTGCTCGGTGCTTGCATACGAAATAACATGAGAGAGAGAGAGAGAGAGAGAGAGAGAGAAAGAGAGATGGCATGTTATAGTGGCTGCCAAAAGAACGATATGGTATTATCAGTGTATATATCATAACGAAGGAGAGTAACGTTCGCTTCGACGAAAGAAACGATAAGAAAATGAGAGAAACTAAATGGTTAGAAGGTAAGAAATATATATATATATATAGAAAGAGAGAAAGAGAGAGAGAGAGAGTAGTGTAAGAAAACTGCGGGAGGTCCTATCACCGCGAAACTCGGTATAATGTCCGTAACGAATAGCGAAGCCTTATAACTGTTGTTGTAATAATAAAGTGATAGATGCTGCAATCATCTTTACGCTCGATTAATATCGATTATGCGCGATTAAGCAGCAGCAATTATCCTTTGGTAACAGTTCGTTTTATTTCTATGGGAATTCGTCCTTGCAAGGAGAAAAGACTTTGACGCAATGAGATACGTTTTACACATTTACACGCTGCCATTTGTACAATATAACGTCGATTACACGAGACATAGAAAATCTCGAATAATCATACAATAATTCGAAAATATCAAAACTAATTTGATTGATTACTCTGATGCGATTCTAATTGTAGAATTCATTTTATCCATATTAAATCAGAATTTTATTATGAATACTGAATTATCTTTCACATATTTCACAATTGTATTTTAATATACTGTCGAAATAATTATAAGATCCTTTTTTATTATTTGTTAGTATGTTACAATAGACAATATTTGCGTTAATGATTTGAGTTTAATCAAAGATCCAAGGATTTATAAAAAGAAAAAAATAAGAAAGAGGTAAATTCTTTTAGGCTAAACAAAATTTGCATAATAAAAACGGACGAAATACAAGAGTAGTTTTTGTACGATAAAATCATCGAAGTGATGTGACACAAGTTTATTTTTCGTTTTCATTAAATTCTCCTGAAAAATAAAAAGATTGTAAAAAGAAATCCCGGAAGTTAAGAAATCAACGATCGTTCGGTAATAGCAATTTTTCTTTACCCTCAAACCGTTCTTCATCGGTCTCGATCAGCAAGTAAACGCATTACCTTGGAGGAAGCGTATTTCACATTGAAATTTGTACCCACGTGATCGATCGTTAAAAGCCAGGATAGTGCGTGTGTGTGCCTGAATAATGAGTCGTGTTGGAACACCTGTAACTGCGACACGAGTGAGTTATATATGTACATGCATATATGCTCGCGCATATGTATGTTTGGATATTTATATACGATCGTTTGATTTGCGTTCTCTGTCTGTCTGTCTGTCCGTCCGTCTCTCTCTCTCTCTCTCTTTTTCTTTCTTTCTTTCTTTCTCCTAACCACGATCATCTATTTCCTCTGTCCGTTCGATTAAATCCAATGACACATCTCGCGAATAGATCGAAGAATCGCGCGTTCATCGATCACAAGAAATACAGTGATCTATCGATTTGTCCGTGGAGAACGAGCCATCGATAGAAAAGGCATCGCATGCTACGTTCTACGGAATGAAAATGTATCGTATGACTTTGTAAAATTATGTGGATGTGCAAAAAAAATATACTTTTTGGCGTATTAGGTATAAAGAAAAGAAAACGAGGCTATAGATTAAAAAAAAAAAAATGTTCGTAGGGTATAATAACGCGCAGGTGTGCTCCAGATCGATCGATTGATTCTAATTATTTTTTTACTCACTAAACCCGATCTCACGTAGAAACAAGAAATATCTTATTTAGCTCGAATTTGGTTTCCCCTTTTTTGCCGTTTATAGAATACAGTGACATTTTGATTAATCGTTCATCAATGAATGACTTTAACGAGTAAACTATTTAGCTCTTGGTAATATTAATACGACATTCACGTACGAGGAAGCTATATTTGACAACGTTTTCTTCAAACTTATCTTTTAATGACACTTTCAACATCCGTCAGATTGATTCTATTAAACTAAGAAATTCTGCGGAATCGTTTTAAACGTTTACAATATCATTATCTGTATTATTATTTTATTCGATCACTATAACATTTTTATTTCTTTATCAATGGATATCTCCAAGCTTTGTAAATTTCTATCGTTCTTTTATCTGTCTTTTCTTAAATCATTATCAGTTTTTCGTTAACGAAAGTGGAAAATTAGCGTGAAACGTATACTGCGGTGATGCGATCATTAATTGCATCATTAGTAAAGGAGAGTCATTAATGCTAGCTATATAATCATATGATATGTATATGTCAAAATTTAATTAGGATAACTAATACAAGATTTTACCTATACGTTTCCATGGAAACGAAATGAAAATATGTCCAATCATTATCAAAATATTCATTATCATACCATTATTTGAAAATTCCAAAAGTATGAACACTCCCATCGAGGTTAAAGTTTGCAATCGAAAAACATCGAGGATCAGTATGATTTTTCAATGCATATAGATACGTGATATTTTATGCACACATGTAAAAGCAATTAAATTTGCATATGAGTGAGCTTCTCTGAACGATGTTACGATATTGGAATTTTGAAGGAAAAATTCATTATAACTTTAGTAAAGATAAAAGTACGTCTTTGTCCTATCGTACGCGTATACGTCACTCCTTCTGTAGGAGCTCTTTTCATAAATTTATGACGTTGACTATGCGAGTAGTATATAAAGTTTTAATGAAATTCTCGCGACTATCCTTACGGATAGTCGGTATTCATTAACGAAGTCGCATCAATTTAATAAGTCTTTATGATCTTGTCCCTGGGAGATTATAATTATTTTTCACCGATGAGACGATACGAAGACGATAGATCGAAGGTCTTTGGGGAAAATCAGTTAATACGAGTAGTATAACTCGTAAGCTTAAGAATTCGAAAGAAGTCAAATCAAATATTATTCGATGTATAGCGTAGGTATGTCAAAAAATATTAAAATCATTTAAATGTCATTTATTAAATTCAAATAATCAAGGTAGAATTTCTACATTTTTTTTTTCAAATCAATAATCGTTTAAAAAACCTACGTAAGTAAATATAATTAATAATGAAAAACTTCATTGTTATTTCGAAAAACCAACATTTAACACGTTACATTATTCACTCATTATATTTCATTATGTTAATTATTACAAAAGATACCGATCATTCCAATTTAAACATCCACAAATCTTTTTCCTCGATTGAGGAGTCTCATAAAAAGAAAAAGGTCAATGTTTGTACGAATAACCAGAGGGTGAATAAAATATGGATGAATTCATTTGATGGATGAACCATATTGTTCTTCTACCTTTCCTCGTTCTTTCTATCTATCTACCGATCTTCTATCCATCTCCCTTTTTTCTTCGAAGCCCAACATTTACTCGAAATCTAAAGATCGGTAACGGCGGTTCTCGTCTGAGAATCTTCTGAACAGATGTACAAGGGGAATACAAGCTTAGCTACTGTCTAATGCAAAATCTCTGGCGTGTTGTAGGTTTTAAGGGTGAACGGGTCAAAACGTTGCGGGAGAATTTTTTCCTCTTTAACTGCCCCCTCATTCTCTTTAGATTTGAAAGAAAGAGGACAGGAAAAGGAAGAAGATCAGCGAGCGGCATCGGTTAGTTCAAATTGAGCTTAGAAGGAGGAAGAGGAAGAAGAGAATAAGGAGAATGAAAAGGGTAAGAGATAAAGAGAGAGAGAGAGAGAGAGAGAGAGAAGACGAGAAGAAGAGTGTAATGTGTTCGAGGACGAAGAAAAGCAAAGGCCAGTTTATACCAGCTGCTGCAACATGGCGTGGGCGACCTGTCCTCCCTTATACGTCCCACCATACCAACTAATTCATTACGTATAAACTTGGCCTCTAACTAACTAGCTGACACCGCACTCGACCTAACCACCGTCTTATATTTTTTCTTTTCTCTTTTCCATTTATGTTTCCTCTTTTTTTTTTGTATTTTTTTCGAGTTTACCGAGTTTTAATTTCTAATCGTCGAAAACATCTCGTTATTGTCATATCCTATTTTAAATATTTCTCTTGTTTTTGACATTAATACGTTTACATTATTTTCCGATAAAAGAAAAATAAAAACAGGAAAGTATTTTGTCAATTGGATTTTAACGTCCAATACAATCATATTACTTCCTCATTTATACTTTTTCCTTATTACCATTAATTTTTGTCGTATTTCTTTTTGCTTTTTTTTTTCTTTCCTCTCCCGAGAAATAAGTATCTCAGGATAGAGTTCGTTTTGGTAACGTACCATGAAATCGAAACTTGATAATGCTTGCAAATCGTTCCTGAGAGTGCCTCGGGCTTCGCGGGATAGAACTTGTGCGAATCGAAGGCAGGCGTGGAGAAAGAAAAAAAAAAAAAAAAGGGGGAAAAAGAAAAAACGTTTTTTTCGATTTCGCTGGATGAAACGAACGGGTCGAGTTAAATCGCGCATTCGGAGATGAGTTATCGATCGGTCTATTACCGAGGACAGGTTATTGTTCTATGGCATGGACGAGAGAGGTGGAGCGGGGGTAAAGGGGGGGAGAGGAGGAGAAAGAGAGAGAGAAAGTCAGTCACTTCGACCTCTGGTGTGCAAGTGCATACGTGCGACGATGTTCTAAACGTCACGTGCCACGAGATCGTGCTCATCGAATTCGTCCTCGATGGACAAACAACGACTCGTTTGACATTCTCCTATCTCTCATCCCTAGATTCTCTAGAAGACTCGTTTAACTGACACATTATACAAATTTTTAAATCGATAAAATATCTTTGCAAATGAATTCACAGTGAAAGTAAAGCAGACAACAATTTTTTAATTGTTCAAATGACACAAAAAGTAAAGGTAGAGGGGGGGGGGAATAATGAATATTATTAATTAAAAAAAAAAAAGAAATCAAATACGTTATATCGTGATTGTTTTAATGTAAATAAGAAACGTGTATCTTATTCGAGTTACGGTAAAATATGTGCGTACCGTTTTGCGCGAGCAAAGAAAGAGTGAGAGAGAGGGGGAGGGGAAGAGAAAAAGAGAGAGAGAGAGAGAGAGAATATTTCCGAGTTGTCGCTCGGTGCTTAAGCAATGTGCCGACAGTGTCTCTAAGGACGCAGAGAAACATTTCAGATTTTCGAGGTGACTGCAGTTGTCGCCTGCAGTGTCGCGTCTCTGCTGCATCTTGGAATCCTTTAACGGTATATATCGTGAAGGGCAAAGGTGAGCGGACACTGTTGAAGATGGAGGCCAAGGGAGGAAAGTAAGCTGGATCAACGGGCTCCGGTTGTTCATGCCATAAGAAAAAATTATTAACTTTAGTCGGTCAATGAAAAATTAATTATTAATAATAATAGAAAATAAGATATCCGGTGGAACGGGTTTTGTTTTATTTCTGCGCATTTACGACGATTAAAATGTTTGATTAATTTATTTCAATGATTCACATATTTTACCACAAATCTTTTACCTTCAAATTACATTATTTTCTTTTATTTTTAATCCTTAAATTTACATTTAATATTACAAAAGGTTTATATTTAAGATATATATGTATATATCTCATCGTATGTTTTCTTTTTTTTCCATTTTCGATGAGATCAGAAATGAAAAGATCAGCACATCTTAGACACTGAAAACGACCACCGACGTTGAGTTGAAAGATATCTTCCTTGCTATACTTTTTTATCCTATTCTACCGTCTTCTTTTCTTGTCCCTTTTCTTACTTCATGTTCTTCCCTCGGGCGGTAAACGATCGAAGTATTCTTATCGAGAGCGAGTGCCATAGAAAAAGATATAGATAGATAAAAAGAGAGAGAGAGAGAGAGAGAGAAAGAGAGAAAAAAAAGTCTGGCCGGTCAACAGCCGTGAAATCCATTAATTGTGAATTCTCGCCACGAAGTTGCTGAGAGTCTGTTGAACCCTTCGACACATAGTCGTCTTCGTTCGCAGAAAACGTTGATGCGTTCATACAAGAATTTGCAGAATTTCTAAACACGCTTATCTAGGTATGCTTGACACGAACGCGCTGATTTACGTAGACACGCGCGTCGTTCTAATTTCGGGTTGCGTCCATTACCGGATACAAGATGGGGAATTCATCGTTTATTGAAGTAAATCGACATTCCACAAGCGAGCCCTCGTGTCCACGAAAACGTTTAACTGTGAGAAAATACTATCGTCTATTCGTTATAATCTTTCTTAGAATGTTAATCGACATAAAAATAATTAGCATTAGGTTTGATCAATTTTATTTACAAAATAATATATTACCTATCTCTTTTTTTTATATAAACTTTTATATATATCATTAAAAAATTTAGTAATAATATCTCATCTTATAAATATAACAATTGTAAATTTGAAACAATTTATATCAGCTAATNTATATAAATGCAATCATGATTTTCAATTATAGCTCAAGATGAACAAATCTCTGTGTGCGTTTTGATGGTAAAAATTATTCAATATTTTCTCATTATAATAAATTTAACCATTTATTGTAAGTTTGTAATTTACTTGATATCGTGAAAAATTGTCGATATGTATAATCAGAATTATTAAAATGTAAAAAAAAAAAAGGGTATAGATTATAGAAGTTGAATCATAATCGGAGGGAAGACGATTAAAGGCGGCGCTCATAGAACATAAAATACAAGCACGTAAGCGTACATACTAGGTACTTGGAAAACGCCTAAAGCGATACCGGTTGCACGCAAATGTCTTGTACCTAGTAACCGGGTCATGTAACCGTCCCGATCCTCTACCTCTTGCTTTACTGCAAATTAATGGATCACGAAAATGAAATTACCGTAACAGCACGTTCGTCTTAACGTAACGCTCGAACGATAGGGGCCGTTTCACGACCCTGCAAGGATACCTTTCATCCGTGAGATCGTTCTACGTTGTAAGCACTCCAGTAGAGGTTTTAAGTTTGCATAGAAATATTTGAATCCCTATCGCGTCAATTGTTTATTACGCCACGACAAAGTATATCTTGTGGAGAAGGTAGGAAAATACAAATAGCGACAAATAAAGACAAATAGCGAGATGCAAACTAATTCTATTGCATTGCTTGTTCTTTTTCAGTAAAAGACTTTTTTTAACAAGGACAAGATCTTTGTTTACGAGAGGCTCAGATTTTTGTCATACTTTGTACACTTGTAGGAGTCCATGAGAATATACATTGTACTTAAGAACAGGGGTAGAAATTTCACAAGAATTTTTATATTTATTTTTTTCTCTTCTTCGGTAGAGTGTAATAGATAGCGATGCAATTTCGTGTCTCTAATGTTATTTGTAATTTTATAGGGAATATGATATAAAAAAAGGGTGCATTTGTATTATAAAACGTGTTAAATTACAAACGTTTTTATTTTATTAAGAAATTAACATTATTACAATGTATATAATATTATTACAATTAATATAATTAATAATTATAAATATAAAATAACACACAATATATATAACATAAATGAATCTTTTTATGTGCATGGAACGATACATGTGTTAGGATGATATTCTACGTACAGCTATTGGACAAAATGAGATGAATATTTTCTTACTTACAAATCAAATAAGTTTGAAACAAATTGGAGCATCTCGTAAATGGTTCTGCCCTTCTAAGATCCCTGGCACTCAAACGGTTAAGTAAAAATATTTTTTGTATATATCAAAATTGTATTTAAGAAAATGTGTGTGTGTGTGTGTGTGTGTGATGAAGTTATAAAAACGATAGGTTATTGAAAGTTAGCATTATTGCTAACTACTAACGAACTAGCACGATTCTGTTGGAAATTTTTGTAAGAGCCATTGATCTTAATAGAAAGAGTACGTGACAAATCGTCGGGAAACATCTGCGAAAGAAGTATTTTTTTCCATTTTGAAAGAACACTCAGAAAAGACGTCTTTATATTACTTTCTCCGTGCTTACATATACATATACATTTAACACTTAAACCAATTAACTTCGTCAGAGACGTCTAATGATTCAAGATATTTATTTCTGCGTCGTACAACTGCAATTACGCGAACTACGACATGTCATTCTTAAAATAGTTTCGTACTTTTCAATATATTTCATTCTATTATACCTTGGCACATTTACTGACGACTTTCTCGATATATTAGAAGAAAACGATAAGTAATCAGCGAAGATGGTAGAAATATTCTCGGTGTAAACAAAATGCCATTGGCGATAGATCATTAAACGATAATATACGTAAACGTCTCTCTTTCGTCGGTTAATAATTAAATTCTTTTTAGATAAACTACCATACATGAAATACGCTTTGTAACGAGGAGAAAAATGGACATTCCATTGGTGAAGAAAAAGCGATTCAATCGCGCC
Source organism: Polistes canadensis (assembly GCF_001313835.1). Classification (NCBI taxonomy): domain Eukaryota; kingdom Metazoa; phylum Arthropoda; class Insecta; order Hymenoptera; family Vespidae; genus Polistes; species Polistes canadensis. The sequence goes on along the minus strand of NW_014569631.1, from coordinate 125,968 downwards.
CATCTATTAACTTCCTGAATAACCGAGGAAGATTTTAGTTGGCTCAACGACCGATAATCGATCGTAATTCGATCGCAGGAAGATAAGCACCGCGAGCTTCGTAAAATGGCACGTTCCGCGCGAACCACCTTAATTAAGTCTTAAAGGAAAAGCATTAATTATACGCGACAAAATAATTAATCTTCTCGTGTTTTAGATCATCTTCAGGAATTCACGAAGAATGGAAGAGAGAGATGGAACGTGATATTTGCTACCACTTACGCGGATTTCTTAACATTAGTCTCGCGGTTGGCGTGGAAACGAAGAGGAGATTGATTTATCGAATTTATTACTACTTTTACCAATCGATGTCCGTCATCGATGAACAGTGTAATATCTATATAAAGAAATACACGGAAATATTTGCATTTTTTGCGCTTCTTTTTATCCACATCGAGCATTTGTATGCTTCATTAAAAAAATAAATATATATATTTTTTATTTCCAGCGAGTAATAACGATTTCGTTTTATTAGGATCGAAATAATAACAAGTAAAGATCGTTCAACATTTGTAATGCATCGAACGTTAATTAATTGTAGAAAAGTGGAATAATCAATCGTGTATAAGGAATGATCGTAAAATCAATCTATTAAACTAAAAGTGTAGAATGAAATACCAAAGAAAAAAATTCACGATCTCGAGTAGTTTATAAAATTCTTTTAATTGTTTCAAGTTCACTAACCTGATCATATATTACGCTCGATTTGATGTTGCTCAACGATTATTTACAGTTACATCTTTATTCTAGCAGTTAACCTACTTGCAAAACGAGTATGTCGTGTTTGATCGCGAATAAAAAGACATTCCTGGTTTATTACTAGATTAACAGAAATCTCGTCTTCTTTTCAAAGTAATGGATGACTATCATGTCGATAAATCAGGGTTTCGAATGTGTAACATCTTTATTATTACAATACTAACGATCGAGGTGTATATTTTTCGAATTAGAAAATACGACACCGTTATCGTATATTATTGTAGCAAAAAAACAAATCATAAACTATCATTATTAATATAATCCTTGTAAATTTGACAAGGATTTGACAAATATGGTATTGTTTTAATTCATTATTCATAGAGTCTGTCGTAATTTGAAATGAAAAGTAAGAAAATGTACGATCTCGATTGTCGTTTTACAATTGAAAAATATCTCATTCATTTACATGCTGATCGTTTGTGAACACCTCATTGAAAGCAAATGTAACAATTAATTAATGTTTGCCGAAGAATTCGAATCGAAAGTTTCACGATTTATAACATGGAAAACTGAATGAACCGCCACTATGCAAATGCGGATTGGGTAAAGTGCTATAAGCTGATAAATACAGCCAATGAGCTGACTCATCTTGATGACTGGACGATTAATAGCGCGAAGTTGAGGTTCTGATGTAAATGTATCTCTCGCTTTCTTACATGACGGTGTATGTGAGAGAGAAGGGGAGAAAGAAAAAGAAGAATAAAAAGAAGAAACAAAGATAATTAAAAAGTCGTTACGAAAAAAAATATTTAACGTAGTCATTACGATAAAGGATAAAAAGCGTTTGGATTGGTGCAGATCGCTCCTCATTAAAATAAACGAGTTGCTACCTAAATATTCTCCTTTGCCGTTCTCTTCATTGAAGACACGTGCGAAAGTAGCAATCGCAATGATTACTCGTAATCGACGTTACGTTTTACGACACGCGCAACAAGAATATCCGAGTTGACTTTCTTTCTTATTTCTCTCTCTCTCTCTCTCTCTCTCTTTTACTCTCTCCCTCATTTTCTCGTACACTCGACATTGACCCTGAAACATGTCGAGGGCTTTTATGGCTTTATTCGAAAAGATGCAGGTTATATCGTGTGAAAGATTCGATAAGATTCGGTTTATGAGAAGAGAAAGCCTATGAAAGAAGGGAGATAAAGTAAGAGGAGAGAGAGAGAGAGAGAGAGAGAGAGAGAGAGTGAGAGAAAGAGATAGAAAAAAAGTATACTCCCACGGTGAAACTCGTGTGGTTCAGTAACATACAGGCAAAGATATATGTATATAGAAAGAAAGAGAAAGAGAGAAAAAAAAGATATAAGGGAAGAAAAGAAGAATAATATCTCGTAAAGCCTGAGGGCTTTGCGAGAAAGGAAAGGGCAGCTAAGGTCAAATACCCAAACGGTGGAGTCCGAAGTGCAATTTTGGTAATTTCGGAGCGAGTTCATGGTTATCGAACTTTCGCAAAAGGTGGTCCATGGATATGAGTACTTGATGTTTAGGAGATACATGTTTTGCCCTACCCTCTTTCAATTTTTTTTCCCTTTCTTTTCTCATCTCTTTCTCTCCTTTTCTCTTTTTTCTTTCTTCGAGCTGTTCGAGGCTTCCTTCTCGACGTTTAAAATCGATGGGCTGCGCGCCAGCTCGAAGATCGTTCTTGATGCCAAAGCATTTTTGCTTTTCTCTCTTTCTCTTTATTCACTCACCTATAAGAAAGAGAGAGAGAGAGAGAGAGAGAGAAAAGAGGGGTTCGTCAAAAAATTCTGTGGGCTCCGCACGATAAGAAAAACGACAACCGAAGGTGAATCGTATAATTTCCGAAGGAAGAGTCGAACAGTCGAGAATGGATAAGAAAGAGAAAGAGAGAGAGAGAGAGAGAGAGAGAGGAAAGGGCAATCCGTTTCGCGAGACTAGAGCCGTTTAATACGCCGCGACGTGACTCATCGAAATATGCGGCTATTAATTTCACCGATTGTATTGACTTCACTTTCCTGTCCCGCGAATTCATGACCCGATGAGTCGATTGAATCCGAGCTCCTCCCTTTAAAAGCACGAATAATTATTCTATATCGAATCTCCGTAGATTCGTATTAAGTTTCCATAACTTTATCTAAACTTTGTCGAGATTTGTTCGACCGGTTTAGCATTCGTCGAAATTTAAAGGAATGTCACATAGTGTTACGATTTAATGAGAACCAGCACGCGCTTGATATCCTCCGTGGCATACAAGTTGAAACGTTCTCCATCGAGCGAAGGTAACATTTTCGAAGGTTCGTCACGTAGTCTCGAAGTCGAAATTATCATGAACAAAACAACTCTGCGAGCCAGGTAGATGTAACTTCAAAAGAAAGAGAGAGAGAGAGAGAGAGAGAGAGAGAGAGAAAGAGCTTGCGAAGCACGAAGAAGGAAACGTTAAGATTGAAGTCAATTTCAGCAAATATATTACCGTTATCATTTAGTAGTCTATGGACATACCTTTGATGTACGATTGAGACATTTTTCCCCAGATACTTTGAAGCTTTTAACTTCATCTATATTTTATTTTAGAACTTTTAATAACGAGTGCTTTTATTCACGAACCATTTGTGTACTTTTCAACGTCAATTCGCGAGTGTAGTGTCATGATCGATCACTATAAAAAAAATGAAACTTTTAGTACCTATGTTATTTCTCTTGAAATTTTCGTTATCGTTTGTCAGAGTCAATTTCTTCTCTTCTTTTTTGTTTTTATAAATATTTCTATATGAATATTAACATTTGTAAACATATTATTCACATTGGTTTTTTTTTTTTTTTATAATTATAACATTTACTTCCATGAAAATATGTTAATATCAATTATTCATCTTCCGTCGACGATTAATTTGACAATTAGGAGCTGGCGACATTAAATTTATTTCACACAAAGGTAACAGAAAGTACGTATCATTATTAATACGCGAGCGCAGGTACGTAAGTGATTTATATCGGTTGGAAAATGGTTAATGGATAGTTGTTAAGTATTATATAATGAGTTAGATTGTCCCGTTGGCTCGGCAGACTCGGTGGTGGTAATAAAGACGAGTGTAAAACACTTTGGGTATATAGTCTCTCTATTGAAAATACGAGAATTTTGTGCGACGATGTGTATCGGCTTGGACAATAATTGAATTTCAGTTGAGTGGGAGAAGCTGAGAGCATACCTCTTTCTCTCGTCCTCTTCCTCATCCTTCACATTATTGTTTGTAAGTTGAAACACGGTTACTCACGTGATGTGTTCTCCTCAGTGCACTTCAAATGCAATAACCAAGCGCTTTTCTCTTTCGGTAGGTAAAGTTTCTTTTTTTTTTTGTTTTTTTTTTTTCTTCTTTCATAGAACAAGTTCGTCCGTTGCTAGTAAAAAGGTACGAGACGAGTAAGAGCACAGCACCTTGTTTGTACTTTTTGTTAAAAATAATACGCCGCGTATAATTTATTTTAACAAATTGTATTATACGAAAATCAAAGATGAAAACAAACGAAATGATTTGTTTAGTTGAACAAAGGAGATAAAAAAAAAAAGAGCGAAAGAGAGAGAGAAAGAATATGGTCGAAGATGAAGACAAAAAAAAGTGTTTGAACGTTTCATTAACGAGTGCCCATCAAATTTGTAATAGCCGGTCCCTGTCCTGCTGTGAGAAAAAAAAAAAAAAAGAAAAGCAACGCAAACTACACGAGCTTCTTTCTTTCTCCTTCTTTTCGTGAATAGATTTTGAACGGAGAGAATCTTTTCGGAGGTCAAAGTGCACTTTTTTCATTATCGAAGTAGAGATTTATCGTGCCGAACAATGTACGAGCACGTTTCTTTACCCTCCTCTTCTTCTTTTCTCTTTCTTTTATTACCTTTTCCTACTTCTTCTTCTTCTTCTTTCTTCTTGGATGATTGCACCAAGCAAAAGATATGAACCAGTTTTCATGCAAAAATGAGATACAAAAATATGATCGTTCTTTTCGTGCGACTAATAAATGATCTTGAAATCCTATAGTTAAATTCCACATAAATGTTAAATTAAATGTTATATTAAATGTTAAACGCTTCCTTTTCTCTACTTTTCAATGAGATTACGTATCATTTTCGCGTTCACTTTATTAATATAATTATAGTTATTATCGTTAGTTAACAGAACTCGTATTTGTCCAAAAATGAGCAAGTCGTTTAAACATTTCAAGAAGAATTATCTTAACGAGAATATCGATGTAGTTAGTAGCACGAAAATCGGTAACGACAGCATTACGCAGCAATAAGCAATCATTTGCATGGAAATCGTGAATTCGTGAAAAATTTCTATCGTCATGACTCAACCAACGTATGATGTATATATTTACCTTATTTTACTGTTTTCGATTTAATACAAATTATTACTAACGCGTGATCATTATTTGTTTTTTTTTTTTAGATAATTATATATAATCTTCGATAATTAGTTAGGTATTTACTTAGAATTAGATTGTAACGAAAAATACATTCCTCTTTCCTATATTTAACAAATATATAATCTTAAAGGAAAAGAAATTATTTCTTATGCAACTTATTATTAAGAATTATTATAACAAAAATATAATGATATATATTTTTACTATAAAAGTAAGATGAGAAATTAAATTATCTATTAATAATTAAATACACTGTTCGTCTCTCGATGTTTATTGGCTTTTCGTTCCGCACATCGTTTTATTTCATTGAAAACAGTTGCGTGAACGTTCTTATTTCGATCGAAATATAATCAAGCGGTTACTCATCATAGAATTTCAATCAAAATCGTTCGCTTCGTTGATCAGAAGAAAAATGTTGACCTATACTAATATTTCAATTAATTTGTAATCATTAATAAATAATAATAATTACACGTATAACATAAAACACGAAAATGATAGCTCTACATCTTATATTAAACCCGTATATCCAAATATTGTCTTATTTTTTTTTTAAATCTAGTCGCCGATGTCTTACAATTAACGCGACTGGACAATTTCTAAAAATATATCTATAGTATTATATAAATACAAAAAAATGAACACGTAATTCGATTAAAAATTAAAATGTATCGATACAATTATACAATTACATAGACTGTACTTATGAATAAATTGGTTTCTTTTCATTCAACGATATTTTTCGAGATGTTATTCCTAATTCTAAGTTTAATAATCAATTCTCTTTAGAAAATGTGTGAGAGAGATGAATATTTTTGATATTCATAGATCGAAATTCGAATATTGATAGAGTAATATTGAAGATAGTAATTGGAATGATACGTTTGTATGTATATATAGATACTTATCGATCAAACCTTTCGAATATTTTTTCCTTGACGATCGTTTCTCTTTCACAAAATGGATACGTTGCTTGTCCGAATGTTGATCGAGTTTCCCCCTCCCCAGCCCTTCTTCCTTCTCTTCATCTCTTTCTCAATCTGACGGGTGTATGTGTGTGAGAGATAAATCGCGATTCATTTGGAGATCGATGCACGACGGGTCATCGAACCGGTGCTTCAAAAGGATGATGGGGAAGTAATTAAATTTTTGACGACGACGACGTGCTGACGAGAAATCGAGAAACGTTTCAATTCAAGTATGTATATTGAAGGGGCGAAGATGTAGAAGGATAAAAAAAAAATAAAAAGAAGAGGAGCAGGAAGAGAGGAGGAGGAAGAGGAAGAAGAAGATGAGAAAGAGGAAGAAGAGGAAGAAGAGGAAGAAAATAAGAAAAAAGGTATACATAATAAGCGAGTCCGTGGGAGAATCGAGATACCATAGTTGAGGTAACGAAGCTCTTTCACCGAAATTACAGTTATCCCGTTTAAAGGTTAACGACTTTTTCGTACGATCACGATAAATGCTACGTCGTTTCTTTCTTTTTTTTTTTTTTTTTTTTTTTTTTTTNATAAGAAAAAAGGTATACATAATAAGCGAGTCCGTGGGAGAATCGAGATACCATAGTTGAGGTAACGAAGCTCTTTCACCGAAATTACAGTTATCTCATTTACTTTCTCATATATTTATGGTGTTACCCTACTTCGTGCTTATAATTCAACTTTTTTTTTTTTTTTTTTTTTTTTTTTGTTTTTTTCTTTTCGTTTCCGAACGAATTATTTATATCTAATTTCTTTTCGCACTTTCGACATCTTTCCTATCGTATTTCTAACGTATATATACTTGTAGATTTGTATCTTTCGAAAATATTTCAGATGTAATGACGAAATCATATAGGCATGCAATTTTTTATTATACCAAAGTGTTTTGATCCTAAGCATAAATCTTTGAAGACATCAAATTGTTGTTAATCCTCTTATTTAAATTGAATCAAAAGGAGTATCGCGAACTATATATAAATATGTATGATAACTGTTGTTTTGTCATCACTCATCTGGTCACTTCCTTTTAAATAACAAATCGTCGACTACATATCTCATTCGTGAGAAAATGAATATGTGATATCAACGTAAATGTCAACGCTGGAAGTAAATTTTCGAATGCAGATATACATTTTAAGAGCATCATTATAATGTGAAGAATGAAAATATGCATCATGAGATAGAAATCGTCGATAAACGTCGATGAAGAAAAAAGAAAAAAGAAAAGAAAAAGACAAAGTGTCAAGGACATTTACAATTATTATGAAATCACAAACGCCCACATATTTATTCACGGCCTTGACGGTCATCTCTTCGCGATATTTCCGTCGACGTATTCCTCTTCGCACAAGGTTAACGTCCAGTTAAATATCATGCGTGTTTGCCACTTCGCTTCTTGTCAATTTCGCATTATCGAATTCAAAAAGAAAAAAAAAAAAGAAATAAAAAGAAATTAGATAAGTATTAATATTTATTTACCAATATATAAGATTATAATATATTATTGATATTAAAAATAAAAGGTAGAGAATAAAAAAGAAACCGATATTTTTCATTGAAAGAAAAGTTGGAAAACAAAATTTGATTCGAAAAGAAGTCAAAACAAAGTAAAGTTTAAACGTTATTAAAGGAAAATATTGAAGCAGCAAATACTCGTTAAAACAAAATCGAAAGTCTATAGATGGTTTTTAGAAAATAGGTACAAAGCAGTCAAGATTGTTTGTTTCACAGAAAATAATGTGAAACGTGACCGAATCCATTTACCGAATTTACTGGTAATAATACTTTCGACGTTCTACGATTTACAAAAGGTAACGCGATCGTTGTCAAAAATATAATGTAACATCGAGAGTATTTACTTTCATCCTTTTCACGTCATCTAAAATATATTATTTATGTTTCACTCTAATGGGAATGAGTTTTATTTATTTTCACTAGGAGAAAGATATTTCTATTTTTCTTTCCTTCATCTTTTTCTTTTTCTTCGAGCGGTTTCAACCCCCCACCCCCACCCCCCTCCCACCCCCTGTAAGGTCTGTTAATGGTGCACGAAGTCTTGACGATCGTCTCTTTCGAGCCGAGTTCTCTTCACCCTCGAACGCCATGGCAACCGTGTATATGGTTCCCCATATTGTATTCCAGACGAGCTTCCGTCTAGACGCACCATCACTAACGCGAGAGTCCAGTTTTATCGAAAGAGATTGAGCCACAAATACGAGCGACTTTAACACTGTCTCTCCACGTACGTAAATCTGTGGATCGCGAGCGCGAGCGTGCCCGCGCGCACGTGACTGGAATTTAAAGTGGGGTAGGAGGGAAAATGATCAGAACGCTTAAGCGGACTAAGATCGACGAATTTGTTCATTTATATTTTATTTTTTTCACCGTTTACCATTTTATACTTCGATATTTTATTATAACCCCATGAATGTCATTAAATGTTTTATTTTGTTTTATTACTGTTTCCTTTCAAAAAAGAAAAAAGAAAGAGTTCCAAATTTTTGTAATTAAACTGTAGGTACTCTTTTAATTAACTTAAAGAGAGAAATAGGGGTTTATTATGCATAGGAAGAAATGGAAGGAAGAAGAGAATGAGGAAGAAGGAAGAAATAAAACAAAGAATATAAAAGAAAAGCAAAGAATGGCTGTACCCTCGCATTATAATGGCATAATATAGCGCATGCGAGTGTGATGTATGGCGCAATTGGTTGCTCGATGAGGGAGCCAGTAAAGGGAGGAGAAAAACTGGCCCTCTTCGATCCCCAAAATAATTAATCGATGCATGTTCGAGCCTCTGCTGGGTTCGACAAGTAATGATAGGGCTCTGGACTCATTCATACATGTATATGCATCACTCTCTTTCCCTCTTTCTCTCTCTCTGTCTATCGATTTCGATATATGTTGGATAAGAAAAACGACTTATACGCGAAAATTAAATACTCTAATAAAAAATGATAGAACGGATATGGGTATGTTTAGTGAATTTTCTCCTGCTCTCTAAATTAACATTTTTATTTATGTTCTTTACATCGTAAAGAAATTAGTTAAGAGATCCCGTGATTGCGTATTTTTTTGGGTTTCTTCGTATCCCTAAAAAATCCGTTTTAATCGTGGAATGTTAGGATGAAGTATAATCATTGTAAACGTCCTTTACTAAAGAATAAGTAAAAATTCATAAAATAACCTAAAAATAGAAGGTTTGAAGCAGCATCTTCGAATGGTTATGTATCGGAGTCGATCGCTCGAATGTATTTAATATTCTATTGGCAATCCGCGTGAGGTATTTCGATAATTCGACGAAGACGTGTCGCCGATCGTGATCAGTGAGCGAATTCGCGAAACGAGGCAAGCAGTATCAAACCTATCTCTCATGAACCATTGATGTCGTCAAATCCTTCAGCGCGCGCATTTGCACAAGTACGTTATTCGCCTGTAGAAGGATTTCAAAGACGTTGAATATTTTCAATTTTCACTCGTAGAAATCAGTTATATAAAATCACGATCAAAGTAATAAATAAATTAACGATGTTGCAATATTTAAACCCTCCTTTTTTATTCTCCTTCCCGATGATTACGCAACGGAACGTCGATTGATTATATTCTAATCTTACAAAAATAAAAAATAAATTAATCAAAAAAATGTGGTCCAGTAAACAAACTAAAAAAGTGAAAAGTTCGAGAAAGAAAAATGCAGTAGAAAGAATCTCAGCATTTTATGCATTCTTCAATCCCGGAGCGCGTGTTCGAGTTCGGGAGGGTAATTAGGCACGTAAACGAAGAAACGAAAATACTCTCGGATACTTTTCCTTCCTTAAAAGGTCATCGACCCCAACTTCGCGGGGGTCGAAACGTATGCGCACAGGTTTTGCTATCGGTAACCGAGAACCTCAAATGGAATTGCGTCAAGATAGAAACAGACAGAGATGAAGAAAAAAAGATATCCTTTTCTCTCATGAATCTCCAGGTAGTAGGGAATATGTGTTTACCGTTTTGTGTTCGAACGTTCTCTTTCTCTTTCCTTCTACCTCTTTCCTTTTATTCGTTTCTCTCTAACTATGCTTCTCTCTCTCTCTCTCTCTCTCTCTTTCTCTCTCGATCTATCACGTGAATGGAATGGTTGTAACCTCACGGAGAGGTTACAAACGCACTGACCCATGCGTGTCACCGTTATTTCCATTGATTTTTCTTCCCTCGAAAATCCCTTCTTCGGACGAGCAAATGAAAGAGATAAAGAAAAAGAGAGAGAGAGAGAGAGAGAGAGAGGGAGAGAGAGAAAGCCGATAACTCCCATAAGAACGCAGCACGTACACGCTCACAACGACCGTGAGCCGGCTGAAAATGGATTCGAACGATGTGTACGATGGTTATTGGTTTACGATGCCACGGATACGTCATTATCTTATGTGTTACATGGGAAGCATCGGTCAGAGACTTTCCATAGAATGGAATCCTACCATTCGCGGATCAGCATGATGGATGCTACTCTCTCTCTCTCTCTCTCTCTCTCTTTCTTTCTTTCTCTCTCTTTTCTACCAAGCTCTATCAATCGAGTCAGCCAATAAGTTATTCTTTTTCCTCCTCTCACAAATTCAAAATTAATTTTGCCTGTCAAGCAAGCCCGTTAGATACGTACAATGGAACGTTACTCTCTGCACTTTAACACTATTTCTACCAAAGATGTCAAAATATACTTTATATACATTTTTTATTTAAAATTATTTTCTAAGTTTAATCATTTCCCCCCCCCTCCCCCGAAGAATTGATTTGTTGCCTTTTCTTGTTTTATAACATTGTTAAAATTATTTAACGATATCTTTTTTCCTCGTCTGCAGGATTTAAAATACGCATTTTTTGATCGAAATAAATATGCATAAAACTGCGATAGAAAAAGTATTAAACTTACTAAATGTGCATATAATATACGTGGATATTATACTTATTGAGAATCAATTAAATTTGTAATCGATCATTATGCTCAGAACTTTTGTAACAATAATGAGAGATATTTCCAGATTTATCAAAGTTCTTAACTAGTTTGTAAATTAACCTTCTCCGATGAGAGTTTTCGTCAAATTATCAGACGTAAGAAAAAAGGAACGTGTAGGAAAGCGTATAAATAACGAGGTAGAAACGAGTTTTGAACTTTCCGAAATGTTTTTCCAACGATATTGATCAAAATATACTCGGTAAACTCTCCCGATGACATTTTATCGTATATCAAGGGGTTGTGTCTGATTTAGGGAGCTTCAAATCGATTTGACATTCTAACGTCTGCTACCCTTTCTCCGAACGATCATATAAACATCCATTTCGTTTCAGAAATAAGGTTGGATACTGGGTTTATCGTTGCATCATATTTCAATTTTCACCTTCCATCATCTCAACCTAAATTGGATCTTTATACGCTCTACTAGCTACCACTTCCTAATCTGTGATGGGAACGAGGTAAATACCCACGTTACTCGATAGAAGAGTCAAATCTTTTTCGATCAGACGTCTGATGTAACATTTATTCATTATTTTTTTATTATTTACATTGCAATTGAGGGACATTGGACAATTTTTTGTTGTTAGTTCTTTTTTTTTTTTTTTTAGAAGAATTAAGAGATTGAATAGAGGGAATAAAATTAAGATAGCTTAGGGGAATTTTCTTTTTGCAACAGATTATGTCTCTTTCTAGATCACGTATCTCGTGTATATTTCTAGATATTTTCAAGACTGTCGTTCCTTTACCACGGTTTGAGTTACCGTTAAATTCAGCACGTTTTGCTCATCGGGAACGAAAGGTCTAGTAATTTTAATAATAAGAAACGAGCCGTAGGTAGTTCTACTCTCAACGAGTTATTTACAGATTAGTTCATGAAGGAAAGGAATACTTTAATATACCAAAGTGTCGTCGGCGTCTAAGTATCCTATTTATCATGTTATAGCGGTTCACTAGATGTTGAAAAAGTGATCTCGTCTTGGAAGATTTACTCTGTTAATTACATGCACTTGGATATATTTTACTGTGCATTTTAATGGTAAGAATATGTTTCTGACGTAAATTCCTTGAAGATTAATGTTCTTTTCATTCTCCCTCTTCTTAGAATGGTTCCCCATTACTGAAGGTCAGCAATGACCTTACTAAATTTTCTCTTGTTCAATGTGTTAGTTTGAATAATTTTTCAACTTTTCTAATGCTAGAACAAAAACATTTTTCATTATCCAATTCATCTGTTTTTTGCGAATTTCATCCATCATTATAACATGTAACAGTTAACAACGTATATATCTTAAGTTATATAAAATAAAAAAAGTAAAGGCAATTGAAATATGAGGGAAAATGTATTTTAAAAAAAATCAATTTTCATGTTAAACAGGACAATTAGATTTGAAACACAATTCCATATGAGCCGTTTATTTTGAAAATGGCATAGTCACTTTTTCAAAAAAAATCGAATTAATGGCAACACTAATTACAATTGAACGGTATCTTTTCATTTTCAATAAAAAAAAGAAAAGTGACTTATGCCACTTTCAAAATAAACGGCTCATATAGTAAAAATAAAGTTTCTTTTCTTTTTTCTGATTTTGTAATAGAATACAATAAAAAAAGTATTAACTCTAGTCGGCCAAGGTATTCCCATCGTCCGTGGGGTTTCTCTCTTGACCGACTCTTTCCTAATTCAACTAGCGAGTTGCAAAGAGGCACGAAACTCGACTCGTCGCCGAGATCGGCACGGTCGGGCAATCTAAATGAGTGCAGACACCGTGCGAGTTGTCATGCGGACTCCGTGGGTCCGTACCTTCCTTCACGCGTGACTACCCCGACTGACTCCACTTCTCTCCTCTTCTTCACTTGCACGCTCGCGAAACGATTCTTCTTCCACGGACAGACGCGCTCACGCTCGGGCTCACTTCTCATGAGAACGGCGTTTGTACGCTCTCTCAATTCTACAGACGCCAGCCACGCCGCTGACTTACTGATCGAAGAGTGTGAGAGAAGAAGGAAGAAGGTCGAAGACATCGCAAAAAAATTTTACTTATTCTCTTTACCCTCAGGGTTATCCAAGAATACCTGCTGACTGGGATAACAAGTCCCGTGCGATATATATACATTGGATATGTATTTATTGTATAATACTTATTTATTACAGGGTGTATCCGGATAAGGTTTACACAACCAGGCTAAGGATGATCCTACAATATTTGTTCGTTTAATTCATACAAAAATAATGGAGTCATCAGTTTTTATAACATTTAACATTAAACTCAACAAAATTAACCTGCCATTCGCAAATTTCAACGTCAACGACAATTCAGCGTTAATGTATGACCAAGTATACTTGGTAAAATTCTAATCGTTTAATCTCGTTTTTCTTGATGAGAGGTTAAAAGGTCGATTTTACCTAGATTTCTCCAGAAACCAGTTGCTTGTACCAGAATATGCTACGAATAAAGCTGTTCCTGTCGCAGAACTCGTGTACCCGGCATTCTTTACTGCTGCTAATCTTCATCTTCAAGTGACTTTAACTCGGACACAAAGTTAAATGAGGCATACGTTTATATGATTTTTTGCACATTTTCCGCTATAATTCATGTATGTATCTATGAACATAATATAATTATACGTGTTAATCTATCAGTCTTGTTAAAATTAGTTAATATAGAACATATTAGTTATAAACAAATTGTTCATGATAATAGTTAGACGTTATTCGAAGAATTTGATGATTATCGATTTTCTTTAACTTCGAAGACGCCATTGCTTTTTTTTTCTTTATTTGATTTCAAACAAAAGAAAAATACGTGGGAAAAGTTTTTGCTGAAAGCAGTTTACATGCAAGCGCACGAAGGGATCCTTTCTTGGAACGTCTACCTTTCGATATTGTACAGCAGACGACGATGTCTAGTAGGTGTGAACATTTACGATAAGGAATGTCGTGTAAACCGTAGCAGAAATGGCAATTCGAATTGGCAGGATTCATTGAACGATTCAATTAAAGGAATTCGATGAGACGTAAATATCTGAAGAGAATGGTCATCGACACGGATGAAGCCGATTTAAAGCAACGATAAGTATAGTTTTGCTATTCATGGTTAATGTACGATGACAGGATTGCAGGATTCGAATCGATAGTATGGTGCATTTGATGCGGTAGCGATTGAAGGCGTGGCAGATCGCGTTGTAGGTTAGCGATTTCCGGGCGATGCATTACGACGAAGTGTGCGTCTTGGAAATTGAGATACGAGGTGTTTGTGATGCCGCTGCCCGTGTCCAAGGCTACGCATAACTTGTATGTGTGTGAGTACGTCTCGTGAGAATTGCAAAGCAAATGGCGACGAATGTCATGGTGTATATGCATTTGTGTTTACGTATATGCATGAGATATTGGGAGGACAAAAAGCAAGCGTGAAATGAACGACCAAGAAGTTCAATTATACCCAATTCTCTTTTTACACGAACTTTTTTTTATCTACACGATTTTGATTTAACACGGTTCGACCAAAATTCTAAGAAGAACATTTTCAAAACTCATGGTTCATTGTATTACTTTTGCTGATTAATTAGGACTGAAACTAATCTTTTATTTTTCGATAGTTGCAATTTTTTTTTTTTTGTATACGTATTCTTCGGAAATGTATCTATCGTGTAAAAACAGAATTAGATGTACTTTTTAGAATCTTAATGTCAAAATAATAAGAGCTGTTGTCTTGTTTGATATTGTTCTGTGCTCTATTAACTTTAATATTTCTATTTTGCAGTATTATAATTTGAAATATAATAAAAGAAAAAAAACATACATGGTGTTTTGTATGAATTTAGGATGACGCGATCCGAACATTATCGGACAGAGTTTACGTCAGAGTTTTTATTGAATTGACAGAATCCGGATATGCATCGGTGACGTCTGTCAAAGCGCCAGTAAAAAACGGCGATTAATGATGCTCATATAATCACTGTGGCCTCTCTCGATCTTGCACAGAGGGTTACAAGCATGACTCACAACAATCGACTCATCGTATAGATTCGTGGATCTAATTGTAAGTGGGATTACGAAACGCGCATTAAGAAATATTTCCTCTGCATTCAAGAGATGTAGCTCGTTTTTTATAATTTGACGTTGTCTCGTCAATTCCGTTTTTACTATAATCTAACGATAATTCCAATAGAGAAAAAGAAAAATAAAGAAAAAAGGAATTTATCCTCAATTTCTGCAGGATATTACAAAATAAGAATAAAAAGATAAGTATCCAGTGCCAACAAAAAAAAAAAAAAAAAGAAAATTATATCGTAATCTTTGAAACACGCGATATTTATTTATAGTCAACTTGAAAGTAGATTATCGATATCGATATTCTTACATTTTCTTACCTCTCATCTTTCGTCTCGGAGACAATTATTTTCTAAACCGAATGTCGAGGTCAGTATAAAATAAAACGAAAGAGTATAGGGATTCCCTGGCCTTTGACGCTTGATTCACTGGGCATTGTCTTCGGACAATACGCATACAATGACTCAAAGCGATCTGAATCTAACATATGACTTATGATCGTTTCTCTTGCATCTTGAATAAACAATGTACCGTTCCGAATTTTTCTTTCTCGCGATTAATTCGACCAAAATATATTTAAATATACTCAACTAGCATCGTTTTTATTACAAATATTCTTTAAACTACTATCGTTTTCTTTTATAACAATAGAATCTTCTGCTGCGGATTGATATTAAGCATTATGAGACTTATGTTAGATTAAAGAAACATATTCTTAATCTCTTTCGAACACACATGTTCGTTCATTATCGTTCAAATCCTAAAACAGTAACTGAATAACATTGTTTACATCCGATTCACTATCCACGCTTACACAGAGTCAATCGTTCATTCCGGTTTAAAACTAGCACTTTTTTTCTGTAACATTTTAGATAGGAAAAAGAAAGGAAATTAATCGATAGAAAATATATCGATAAAGCAAGGATCATGTAGTTCTTTCTGTGATCTTTTAGAGAAAAAAAAAAAGACACAGAAAGTATTACATAGTATCCAACAAAAGATTCGATCTCTTTACACAGAGATGATGAGATGGACTCTGCTGGATAACTTCCTACATAGATAAGAATCTGCACGGATCCGTAGCCTCTTTAAACGACGAGGTCGTTGGTTCTATTCACGCTATTATACGATTCCTTGAATTCAAACAGGACGTTTATCGATGCTCTGCTCATCTTTCCAACAATCCATTGGTAACACGGAGAACGAGCTACCCCTACTGAGTCAAATGTGTTTTCAAATACAAAGCCAATGTATTAATTTAATATAAGTGAGAAATTCATGAAGCATCATTTTTTAATTGCAACGAGAGAAAAGCAAAATACGGGTGTAACAAAATAAGAAATATAATTGGTCTGAGCTATGAGTATATATAATCCTGCTTCAACTTGCATGGTCATATCAATCCAAGTAGTTACATCGTACATAGACAAGCACACTGATTGTAAGAGCAAATTTGTGATAGTACGTGTTTAGTAGATGGTAATCTCTGGCCTTTTGTGAGATTCGAAACTCGACAACGAGTTAAATCGTCCTTGTTGGATGGCTCGACATTAACGCCACTTCGATTTACACTTATTGCGGCTTGGTTGCATCTGCTACACGATGTCAAGAGTTAGGTTTATATGAAAGGTTTATATAAAACGCTATTTTTATTCTTTAACTCGCGTAGGTGCTTGAGTTGCTTTTAATGCGGATACCTACTCTGACCGATCGGATGAAGCTCCGCTTAAACTTCCGTCGACCTTTGACCCTTTACCATAGTCGCACACTATTTTAGGTTCATCATGCAAATTCTACGGACACGTTTCCGAAAACAATTCATCCGTGTAAATATACAATCAATATTTCAGATTAGTTTCACCGAATATTTTCTTTAGTACAATATATTTTAAAACACAATTCCCGTCATATAAATTTGGTTATCTTGAGCATGTTTTATAGAAGTCTCCTCTTTTGATCAGTTTTCTTATCGAAACATATTAAACTTCTGCTTAATTATTTCGAAAATTTTCGTATTTATTAGTCTTTTGCTTTCTTTGAACCATTTCAGTATAAAATTTCTGGAAGCTTACGAAAATTTATATACTAATTCTAAGAAAAATAATAAATATCTATTGCCTGTTTAGAAAGTATCATCTGAACTGTCTGCCCCCCGATATCCTTGATGTTTTCCGGCAACGCGACCGCAACGATAAAAAATCTTATTATTAGCAGAAATATCTCAGACTTTTCTATACAAAAAGAATGAATTTAACAATGAATCATTTTAAGATTTGATCGAAACAAATTTTATAACTTTTTCAAATAATCAATTATTTTTGTATTCGAACTTTCATTAAATCCGTGTATCAATGCGATAAGCAATAAAAACAAATCAGATAATTAATGTAATTTTATTTGAAAATATAGAAAAATAACAGGTACGTTTTAGGGATTTATCGCTTTTTTGCCTCGTATTCCTTGATTTATTTGATGTTTCGAACGTACCGTTCGAATTCGTTCCCCGAAGAGGAACGTAGTTCGCAAGTCGGTGTGTAAGTCGATGAAGGGAGAACGCGATTACCGCATTCGCGTTGCACGTCTCTTGCATTTCGTAACCCCGTGACGAGACAAGAAGGCTCTTAAGAATACGAAAAGACCGTCTGAGTGACCGCTGTTCTCTCCGTTCGAGATATACCTGCCTTCGGGTTACTAACCTGCCCGATCGATCGTCGTAAAATCCATTCAGAGGAATTGTCTCCAAAAATATCTCTTCGTACTTTCGACGAATTTAATTCAAAGTGCTCGGTCATCCAATAAATTTTACGTGAATTGGTGTATTCGTTCTTTTTTTGGATACGTCGAACTTACCTAAATGCATCAAGAATAAGAATAAGGTTACGATAGCTGTGAATCGTTGATATAATCTCTATGTACTTTTATCTATATGTTATCCTATATAATTTCACTTTGATATAGAACTATTATTTGAAACACGATGGTTATTTAATAGAAAAATAAATTTCATTAAAATATACACAATAAAAAATACAATGTGTGAGAAATATATATATATATATATTATATTTTTGTAATTTATTAGTTTGTTTAACACCATAGAAATATTAAAGGTATTTGAAATAAAGCGATAAAGAACTTTAAAAATGTTTCCAATGGAAAATCTAATATTTCCGAGCAATAAAACGTTCGGTCTAGGAGAGGAAAAAAAAAGATTGTCGTGAAAGCGATGGAAGTTACGTAATTCGAAGAGAATGATAAAAAAAGAGATAAAAGAGGACTGGAATGAGGATAAAACGATAGAAAATTTCAGAGTCCCGACGGAAACGGCAAGATACTACTTCATCCCTCTTCCGACGAGATATCTGGCCCTTGGCCAAGCTGAAACGCTTACTTGGCTTGTCGGCTGGGATACATCTTCTGCCAGAGTCTACAATGCGGTACGAACCGCTGTACGTGCAACGACCTCATGATCTTGAACTTGTAGGTATTTTGACATAGCCGTTGCAGACGTCATCATAGTCGTAGTTATCGTATTTGGTCTTCAAAATAGGAAACGACATAAGACTAAATAAGATGATTTTGCAATGATCCCTGGAGGAAACAAACGATTGAAAAAAGAAAAAGAAAGGAAAAAATCAATATTAATGATAGACTTCATTTTAATCGCAAAATCATATAATTGTGTAAATTTATTTTATAACATAAATAACTAATTTGTTAACCCACTTGTGATAATTAATTATGTTCCTTTTTATCTGTATCAGAGAATCTAGTTGCGAAGAGATTCATTTAAATGGTACTTACGTAGCTCGAGCGACCAACTCGAAAGCAAGCTGGATGAAGATGAAAAAACGAGGAAAGGACGCTCTTCTAATCTCAAAACTAACCGCGGTGAGTTAAATTTTAGATTCATCGGGCAACGTAATCCTTTATGGCGGCCACATAAGCCGACTGTTTTCTCTTTTCTCTCGTTTCCATGCGTTGTCTTTATACTCTCTCTCTTTCTCTCTCTCTCTCTCTCAGGAGCTTCTAGCGAATGCGATTACGTGCCTCTTAGGATGTCTCTTCTAGAAACGTTATGCCGCGCCGGAGCAACTCGTTCCGTGTACCTTCTCTCAACTTTTTTCTAATCTCATCAACGACGACCTTGAATGGAGATGTCTGATGAATGAACTTATTCCGCGTATTCTGTAAGTAGGATTTTTCTTAGAAATCGTATATTTGCGGTCATATGGTCGGATGGATATCAACATTCTTATTTTTATTATCCGAGATGGATAATAAGATAATTATCATACAAAGCGTTATCCATTTATCGATTAGATTCGCACCACCGATCTTCCACTTTTAAATCTAATAAAAATTTCAAAATAATGGAGAGACGATCTTCTAAGAAAGTAATTCTCGTAGTCGGATTTCGGAATGCAGGTCATTCCTTCTACAAATCTCGAGACATCCTGAACAACACAGGATCAGATAATATGCGAGTTTGCGTTATCTCTTGTCGGCTACCGTATATAGTCTTCTTGCTAGAGTTATCACGAGGATCCGAAGAGAGTAGAAGAAGAAAAATAAAGGAGAGGAAGAGGAGATCGGTAGAGCCACGCCGCAGTTGTCGTCTTCCTCCTACTTTTTTTCTCGCGTGTCTGTTTATATGTTCATGTACATTTCAGGCACTTACTCGCGAAAAGCAAAAGACTTGCGTATGAACGGTATGCAAAGAGTTTTTTTTTCTTTATTTCCCTCAAGTAGCCTCTCTTTCTACATGTACGAGCATACACACGGACACGGACACGCACACACATATACAGAGTATACATACACAATCAGTGGTTACGGTGCTCACAGCATAGACCTCATTTACGGTCTCGGACGCGACGCTACTCGATGGATTCTGTATTGCATCGTTGACGAGCGCTTCTCGAGTTTGAATGCATTGTGATTGCATTGTGCCATAGAATAGACCTTCTTGCTCCGATACATCCGTTCCTTCCTGACAGGACACATATTGTGCGAATGAAATTCTTTTTTCCGTTTGCCCGCATATAGAGAACGGGAAAGAGATAAATAGACAAAGAAGTAGAAATTCTCGTGATCTAATCCTCAGCACATACAATCGAAACTTCCTACGAATTATTTTAAACGGTTGAGATTTGAATGCCTCTCATAGCTTAGAAGACCGTCTTCCGATAGAAATTACGATCCTAATCGCTACGGTGCTATCCTCAGGAGACTCTTCGAGCTTTTAGTACCACCAACAACTATTTACGGCACGTGGTAGAAGAGACTATTTCTCTCGTTAGTCGTTAGTCGTTAGAAAATATAGCAGAATCCTTTACCTCAGTGACCGTCTTCGGTTTATCGACGGTAAAATATTTTTTATCTCAACCCAGAGGTTATTGTATCTTTCATCGAAATCGAGTTAATTCGTGCTGACGACTCGCATAGATAGAGGTAGTGATAGTTAAGGGGTTCCTTTTAACCGTCTACCATCTCGTGTCTCGAGGACGACTACTACTACTACTACTACTACTACTATTACAACGACGGTGCAAGGTACCGATGTTGATTAGGTCGAAACATACGATTCGAAGTACGGCCTCGAGTACTTACCTTTAGTCGCGAGACTCGATTGCCTTTCTCAGAATTAGATAAGTCCCTTTATTGGTGATCGGATCACTGCGGGAGCGGCAGTGCCAGCAGCAAGTTCAAGGTTACCTCGTTAAAAATAGCCAAGCTTGGCGAAGTCAAGAGGAAGACAGGATATAAAAATGTTGGTGGAAAGGCAGAATCAGAAATGTTGAAAGAGAATGACTGTTGGTTACTTACTGCTTCTATTACAACTAGAACTTATCCGGAAATGTATTGAAAAGTATAAATCTACCAACCCCGATCGGTCGATTCATGATGCTCAATCGATCGATCGATCGATTTCCGATGAATTTTGATTGGTAACGATAGATCTTGAAGGAAATCTTTGACAGAGCCGTACTTTAATAAATTACAGTAGAGGAAATATTTCCATATAGATATAATAATAATCATTTGATGAATTAAAAATTATTTAGTTCATTAAAATAAAACATGTTTATAAAATTTTAAAAAAAAAAAAAATAAAAAAATAGCGACTTTCATAGTTGAAAAAAAACAAATAAGTGATTTCTGCAAGATATGATTGTCGAATAAGCGAACACGAACTTGTTTCCATGAACGAACACGCTCGCGCGTGCACACTTTTGATGTTCTTACCTGATGCTAGGTAGATATAAGCAAATCGAGTGTGTCAATGTTTCTGCCACGCGATCTACGCTTAGCGTTGTTCCTCGGTCGTGCTTTATGACTCCAAATATTGTAAAGTGGGTAAAGAGCACGTCAGACGTGCACGAATTTATTTACGTGACTCTGTATTAGTAGAGACAAATAACAATCGCGATAGCTCGACTTCATCATGACACGTGTACGATCGATAGATTGAATATTTATTACTACAAAAAATAGTGGATACAATAATATATTTAAAAACCTTACAAAATAAAAAGTTCGTCAGTTGGTGTGTTTATGATCGTAGATTCTGGAGACAGGGCTTACAAAATTTGTTAAATTTTTACTCTGTCATATAATTCATTAAAATACTTAATTAATAATAATCAGTATACGTTCATGTAATTCATAAAAACTGCTTGCCGCGTAATCCTTCCAATCCAGAATTCTACAAGGACAAACTGAAACGAACAAAAGGTATTTACCTACCGGCAGTTTGACGCTTTCAAAAGGATTAGTTTATATGATTTAATAACGGTGTGGTCAACGTCACTTTTTATTAGATAATCAAAGTAGTAACACTATAATTGCAACACTTCTCATGAATGATTATTTGATCATAATAAATGATTAGTTTGAAATTTCTGTTAAACGTTTCTGTCGTCGTTGTTGTCTTGTCATCGTCATCGTCATCGTCGTCGTCGTCTTCGCCAGTAAAAATTATTCATTACCAAGCAACATTTTTTTCGTCGATTTCACATAATGTTTATTCTTATTGCATTGGTGAAACTTTGTTCCTGAGAAGCAATACAAATGAATTACGTTCTGACCTCCAACCCAACAGGAGTGTCTTTTAGTCACTTAACATACCATGATATACCGTGAACGTCTTCGATAAAACCGGTGACGAGTAAAATGCATACATTTTTTATAATACGCATATTTATATTTATGTATAGGTACACTTACGGTACAAGGGTGAAAATTGGATATAAGGATTACACATAATGCAATCCGATCATCCTCGTTCCTCCCTCGGTTCTACCCACTTCTAAAAATTATAACTTCGACGAGATCGTCGATTGATATCCTAATCATATATTTATTTTTGTCTACCTACTCGCAGGAAATGTATACCCTCCTTCTCATTTCTGAACGTAGAATCAATCACGCAAGATACGACGTCAGAATTATTATTTTTTTTTTTCTAAAGAAAACAAAAAAACACAGAGAGCAAAMAAAAAAAAAAAAGAGAGATAATAATTATGCATTATATAAGAAATTCAATTGAAGTGATTAGGTTTCTGACGTTGTTTGACATAATAGACAAAATTAATTAAAAACTAATAAATTATATTATTTTCGTCGATGAAAGAAGGACGAGGATTTGTTCTCAAGGCTTTCAATTGATAGCGAGCAAACTTACTCTATTGCAACTGTTAAGAGAAAGAGGGAAATAAATGTAGACAGAAAAAAAAATAAAATAAAAATTATTGTATATATACAAGAATATATATATATATAAAATTTGGTATTCGGATTAAACTATAAACCGATTATAATTATTTTGAATAATTCACTCTTTCTCGATATCACGTATTTCTTTCCTCTTCTTCTCTTCCTTCTTCTCCGCGTATCTTTATCTCGCTATCTTACGTGATTGATTCTTCTCGGAGTACTTTTTTCTACGATTATTTTTAATTTCAGAACATGATCATACTTATCGCGCTCTATCGTATCCTTTCTTTTCTTCACTTTTATTATAATTTTTTTTTTTTTTTATTTATTTACTTTAAAAACTACTATAATAGATATACTAACAATAAGAAATAAGTGAAAACAATTGTCTGCTGTTGCTTCTAACACGTGCACAACAGTGAAATACATTTTCTTCTATACTCTTCGCCTTCTTTATTTGGAAGTGAAGATATATTTGTAGGGCATAGTTAAAGAGGAAATGAATAAGAAGAATAAGAATAAGAAGAAGAAGCAGAAGAAGAAGTAGAAAAAAACATGAAAAGACTAATAAAAAGTGGAAAGACAGAAAGAAATCAGAAATCACTTTCGATGAACTTTGAAGATAATTAAAATCGATTCGAATGCCACTTATATGATATATTTTTCGATTTTTTTACGTAATGCCAGAAAATGTTTAATTAGGCAAAAGTTTCTGTGCACATATCTTATAATAAACATTCATTCGTATTTATCATTTTGAAATACAAAACTGATGGTAATACGAACATGTTTATCGCGATGGCATTTAACTACACAAAATTATATATATATATATATATATAATATATATATATAATTTTAATAAATTATATATTCTTCAATAATAATAATTAAGAAATTTTTGCTTTTTTTATTCACTTTCTTCCTTGACAACTGATTTCTTTCATTCTTATTTTGTCTCATAAGTTTTTTAAACTAATTCTCTTTTCTTCTTCTTGTTCTCTTACTCTCTATCGTCTATTTTTTTATATTATCGCGTGCATATTACTCTCTCTCGCTCTCTCTCTCTCTCTCTCCCCCTCTCACATACGATCACTAAAGATCTTTAAGTAATTACAATTTCGTCAAAAAATAGGACGTTATTCTCTTTCGCTCTTTTAATATTTCATCCTGAATCCTCTCTACAATAATCTTTTGATTCATATGATTTTTCTTGTTGTTATCTTTTTTCTGTTATCTTTTTTCTATTTCCTTATTTCTTTTTCTCTGTCTTTCCCTCTCACACGCTCCTCCCTTTTTCATTTAAAATCGTTTAGAAAGAACGCTCGGTAGAAAAAGTTTATAACGACGCCGCAACCGATTGCAGAGTATAACTTGATTTGTATATTCTATAATAATTCGTACACTTTTTTTTTTTACCAAAACATCAAAACATTTTTTTTTTTTTTTTTTTTTTTTTTTTTTTTTTTTTTTTTTTTTTTTTTTTTTCAAATGAATAGAACATAGTCACAACAAATCAGTATAGTCTTTGCCAATCAATTCTTACCGTTCGGAATGTTCGCAACTCTCTTTGATCGCTTTTAATAATATTCTTTCTTTCATTCTTACTTTGCACGTAATCAATTTTGTCATTAAAGCTCACAAATAAGAAAGGTTACGATACTGATTGTAAATAATCACGATTATTGGTCCTGCTTAAATCAATGCATAACTTTTCTATTATAATTACTTGCCTTATTACTAATCGCTAAATTTTACAAGAACAATTGTGGTAAATTACAAATAAAGGAAAAAGCATACGGTGCGAGCAACATGTACGTTCTATTTTTTTCGCTACGATCGATCCTCCGTCTTACAGAATTATTACCATCTAATCAGCCTTTACGTCGTACAATTCGGTGCTGTTATTATTATTATTATTCATTTAAACGATTCAATAATATATCACTGATAAAATACATATAATGCATATATGTATATACACATAAGTACGAAAGTTGATAAATTTTTTGCAGATACTGTGAAAAGTAACGAAAGAAAACAAGCACCTCCGAAGGCTTTCATTATTTTGTCCTAATTATTATCTAAATAATATTTAATTGAACAAGGTAAAGTGTTAAAAGTAAAATATTATCTCGTATAGAATATTTCAATATTTGAAAACTAGATTACATTTCTCTAATCTATTAATAAAAATACTTTTATTATTATTATTTTCTTTTATTTAAAAAAGAAGAAAAAAATCGGGACTAAAAGAGAACATTGATAATATATCATCGCAGCAATATCAATTACTCTACGAAAACGGTAAGTTTAAACGCGACTAAAAGAATGATTAACAATAATATTTTAATTGCGTTTAAAGTCATTTAAAAACTGGAATTAAAAAGATACCATCCAGATTATTATGAATTTTTTTTTTTATAATTGAACTATTCTGTATGAGGATATATCAAACAAGAAGAGATTAAAAAAGAAAAATGACGGAGATACAAAGAAAAGAAGATATATGACTGATGCCAATCGCACAATCCACAACGAGTGCAATATATATCTAGTGCATACATTGTAGAATATACGAAAAATATTCAAAACTCGTACAAATATGTGTATTCATACAAATACGATTTAAAAGGATGATATACAACAAATTCAGTCACAATAGATGACCCCCTTTGATAAAACGAGCCTAATAAGAATAAAATGTGTAAAAACTGTCATTCAATATACTTGCTAAACTCTTTCCATTTTGTTTGTCTTTTCTTTCCTTGTATTTTTGTTGCTGCTTTGTTTTTTTTTTGCTTCTTTAACATTCCTATCTTTCGATTAACCGCTTCCATTTATTCGTATTTTTGAGCAACCATTTTTTGCTGCACATGGTACTACCATATCTACTTTCCCTTAAGAGTCAGCCTTCATATCTCATGATCGATACTTCCCTTACGTTCGTTTCATCTAGATTTTACTTCAAATATGTTGAATCAAGGAGAATACGGAGAAGTTGAGATTCAATAATGCAATGAAAAGTATTGCGGTCTCAGAATCTGTGAAAGGGTATCATTAAACTGACGATTTGAGTATATCATTTAGGTTAAATTCTCAACGCTCTGTATTCTCGGCAGCTTCTACTATTTTTTTTTTTTTTTTTCTTCAATTTACTGTTTAAAGCGAACGTGCAGAATCTTGTAAAAACATTGTGACGAATGTTTGAACATTTTTTGCAAAGAGAAACAAAAATAATGGGAAGAGTAACGACCAAGATACGTGGGTTCGAGTTTCTTTCTTTCGTTTTGCTTTGTTTTCCTGTTTTTTTTTTTTTTTTAAAGGGACGAACTTACGTAAAAATAAAAAAAAAAATCACGTTTTTCGTTAACGCGTTTTTCCTTTGCAAAGGATTTATTGGTTCAGCAATGTGAAGAGAAACGCTCTTCTTTTTCTATTTTCCTCTCTTCTTCTTCGCTGTACTTTTGGTCTAAGTTTATGGTCTTAGTTTGCGCGGCGGGGAACGGGATATTTGTTTCATCAGTGGGAATATTTGGTTACGAAGTTATAGTCGTCTCAACCGAGGCCAGCCCATTCCATGAAGTCGGGTACCTCTCTCACCGGCACGTCCCTAGCGAGGGCTTTAACTCTCAGGTTTCTGTCTTCCGTCAACAGCACGACTTCTCTCTTCAGACGTCGGGGCTGGTGGTTCTCCTCTGTCGAGGCAAGATAAATTAGATTTTGTAAGCTTACGAAAAAATGGGCTCTGGTTGAACCAGGATTTCAATTCGATTTCCTGTATTTTATGTTTGGTATACTCGCAACTAAGCTACCTTTTTCCCGACCTTCCTTCAAATACCCAGTTTCCATTCTTTCGTAGCTTCTACAAGACTAATATGACTGGTGTCTTACATATATATATTTTGTTTTTCTCCCCATCTTTTTTTGCAAAATTAAGTTATCTACATTTATCGACTTTTTTCGATAGGTTATTGATATCGGTTAATTATTAATCTCCAGAAATTATAATCATTTGCTTATTCTAATTTAATAAGTAATTTAAACCAAATTTCTCGGAGATTAATTAAACTGATTATCAACGAATGTACAAATTTGATATTCAACATACCTGGATTATTAAGTTCTTTGATGCCTGTTCTACACAAGCTCAAGCACGTAGCCAGAATTCTGTCATCGTTTCTAGTCAATTTATCCTGCAACGAACATCAAAGAAAAAGTTTACAATATTACATCATCTCGTTTTATTATTTCTTTAAACGTTCAACTATTTCTGATTCGAAACTTCAACAAATATTCAGAAAAAACCGGGGTGAAAAAGAAGAGAAAACCAGACAGACAAGAGACAGGACAAAAAGAAATAATAACGAAGGGATTCTCGTTATCATGTCTCTCGACAAGCCGAGTTTCGTGTTTGCAAACGTATCAAAATCGTGTATCCGATATATTACTATGAAGAAATGCTGTAGAAATCACGAATGCGTGTTTCGCACTACAATTTATTTCACATCGAGTAGAATTCATCTTTTCTGTACGGTATAGGAGAGAATTTCTTGGGTACTCGATCTCTTATCATAAAATTCGTGCTTCAATGAACACCGATCTGTAATCCCTTTTCCTCTCTTCTTTGGCACCCTCTTTACTTCTTTGCATGCGTGAAAGATAGAATGGCTCCCTTTTTCTTTCTATTGATTTTTCGTTCCAGACCTATCAGAATGATAGAATTCAATTCTGATTTCTTTTATGACTTTTCTTACAACCAGGAAGCCACAATCAAAAAGATAATAAATATAAAAAAAAAAAAGAAGAAGTTAAACAAAAGTTATTTGTTCTACCGCAGGACAATATTGCTGATATACTTTATTAGTATCTATCTGCATGTTTATGCATGCACATAAGCGAATATTCTAGTCTCCGATAACGGCAGGAAGTAGTATACGATATCTACTTGGTTTTAATCATATTTAGACAGATCAAGTCTTGTTAAAAAAATAGAAAGCGCATATCCGCATTGAGGTAGTGCTATTTCTATCAAGAGTAAAAAAGAAGTGATTATGGATGCTTGTATGTTAGTTTAAAATGCTTTTTTATTCTATTCGAGGTAACTGTACTCATGAAAATTTATAATTGATCCAGTACAGACTGAGATATAAGTTTTAAGTCTTCCTGTTTTTTTAACGAATATTCGATGATTTTTTTTATTGATAATAAATTATTCATCGATTGGATGGACAAAGGTTAATGATGAAAATAAGGGATCAATAATTTACCTTATCGACGTCTTCTTCAACGGTAAAGGTACTGGAAGTTAAGACAGTTCCTCTCGTAGTCAAACATCGAATCGCTGGATTTCGGCTTCTAGCAAATGCCAATGCAGCTTTTGCACTTTCTGCCACTCTGGCTACATGTTCAGGATTCAAAGTCGCTCTCGATGCTGGTGGACAATCCCTGGCATCGGCGCCTCTGGTCAAACCTTCCAATTCGTTTAAAACTGTAACAAAGTTCCATTCGTGAAAAGAATTAAAATTCACTTTTGATCCTCGGACAAAAGTCTCTTGTTTGATGATGATCCCAAGATTTCTGCCGTATCGCATCAAATACATTCATAAAATTATCGATAATGTTTTTTTGTACAACATCCTTTCGGTGTTACAGAGAAAGAGAGGGATCGAGTAACGGCAAGTTTTAAACGGAAGTTAAATGAAGGAATTCGCGTTAATACTGTTTACTGAAAACTTTAGTCGTCCACCCTTTTTGTGAAGTTCTATTTCAGATATTTACTATTATCGTAAGAACCGGTTTCTCAGACTTATCCAGAAAAAGAAAAAAAACTCATTTTCTTTAGTACCATCAAGAAGACTTAAAGAGAAGATGGAGAGAACTTCTGACAAACTTAACAGGAATTTTCTTTGCCTTCATGCTCGTGGATAATTCTCTTGATCATTTTTTCAAAGAGAAAACTTTAACAAATTTATATAAAAAGTAAGAGGATTTGCTACCGTTTATACAAATACAAACGACATTTTAACTTAGAAGAATATTATCTAAACTCTTCATAAAATGTTTTGATATAATAAAACACAATCATTATTACGAAATAAGTGCCTAAATAACAATCAAGGATTAATCGTTAAAATGATAAATAACAAAACAATAACAGAATAGGATTGATAAAGATGGAATGTAACTGGTGTGAAAATGTTCAAATAGATTTTCTTTTGAAATCAAAGGTCGAGTAAATACGGTAGTCCTTCGAGGAAGCAAAAGAGAGAGACTAGGATGATGGTGAAGTTCAAAGAAACACGATGGGCCACGGGGCTTGAAACATGGGTGCTCACGCAGTCGAATGGCAGCAAGTAGAGCGTCGCGTACCGGAATGGCACCAGTCTCTTCGTCGTCGGCCAATCGTCCCTCGTTTCAGACCGCACATACATGCATTCATGTATGAGCCGTGAGAACCTAACTGTGAACGTTCAGCGTGGTCCGTTGTCGGAGCCAGACAGACCGTGGCCGGCCGGTGAGGTCAAAGGGCAGCGCCGCGGCACTCGATTTTGCATGAAGACGTACTTTCGTTTTTCGGTCTCCCTCTCCCTTCCCATATATACACGACAAAATATACGCATGTATGTGTGTATTAGTCCTATGTATGTATGTATGTACGCACAACGAACTAACGACTCGTTTCTTCTCTTTTCTTCTTCCCACTTGGCAACGCACGTATCATATAAACCGTAGATGACAGAAAGGATGGCTGTTCGGTAGAAGGATACATTCACCGAAGTATCCCAAAGAAAAATCGAGAATTATTTTTTCGAATATATTTTTCGGTTACGCATTTAAATTTTGCCTACATGAATTACTGTATATTAGTGGAACGAATGGCCGAATATAACGATCGATTAAGATCCTTATTATTATTAAGGGTGGAATTATTTGGAGAAAGATACAAAAGGTCAAAAATGATTCTTAAATTTTCTTGATAGACTCGTATACACGTTGACCTATCTAAACTTAGACATCTTAATGTTAAATCATATAATTTCATACCAAACGACGAATGCACAAGAAAAAATGTATTTTTGGACCAAGGTCATTTTTCTTTTTTTTTACAATTTTCAAGAATTATTATCACTTACACAGACGATCTTACACACAAGATAACGTGCCGCAGAAATATTGATCAAATACACACCGGTCGTAGGAATTTTGCACATTTTACTCGATTGATATAAACAATAGATAATCACTTTAGTTGTTTCAGAGAGAGAGAGAGAGAACGAGAAGTAAAGAAAGAAAAAGAAAGACATATTCGTTTATGCCTTGCTAGCCGATCGGATCGCGATACGAGATGGTACCCCACGAAAGATGCAAATGGAGTTTGGGTAAACTTTGTTCGCCCCAATAAATTAAATGTCTACCAGCCGTATCCTCTTCCCAGACAATTCACGGCAAATCGAGGGAGGGAAAAGAGAAGATGTATTCGATTTAAGTTACAAAGAAAGGAAGATGGAGATAGAAAGAGAGAAAGAAGACGATGGGGAAAGAAAATGTATAAACCCTTCTTGTTTTCTCGAATAAATCCTTGGCTACTAATGTTAGGGTTACTATCATCGAAAAAAAACTTCTCGAGCAAACATGTTTTTCTGTTTCGCATGTTTATTTTGTTCCTCCTCTATCTCCTCTTTTTTTTTTATTTTTATTTATTCTTGAAATTCTATAATCGGAAATGTAATTATAATTACGGTGGCCAAATAAATTATAGAAAAATAGAAGAAAAGCGGAACGAAAATGAATATCAATGGTACTTTTTTTTTTATGTCTGTCTATAAACAACGGTTATAAGACGGATAATAAATTCATAGGAATATATGAAATTATTTTTAGAATATACGCGGGATAATAAAATTAAAAAGTATATTACGTAGATCTTGGTCAATTCTACATTAAAATACTTATCAGATTCCTATATCAATATCAAGACTATGCAAATCGTCACGGCAAACATACAATACGAATCGAGAAAATTGACCATTGGTATTTGGAGAATTCCGCAAACATTGTTCGATTCAATAGTATTATTCTCTTCGGTCCCTATCTCGTTCATTGTGCTGAGAATTACGTTAACGCCTACAAAAGAATCCTTTCATCCTTTCCGATTAACATTAAACAGACAATCGAAAAAAAAGAAAATATAAATAATAATTTAAAACAATAGAAGAGAAGACAAATTTGAAAAAAATTGTGTTTCGGTTTGATTGTTTAAAAAAGAATAAGAAAAGATAAAATTAGATAACATTTGAAATAATGATTCTTCTTATTTCCAAATAAAAAAATGATTGGACATTTATAAGGAGAAATAAGAAAATCTTTGCCAAAAACACGCTGCGATTGATCCGCATTGAAACTCTACTATTTTTATTCAACAAAAGTGTAGAGGTGGCAAGTAGCCAATGAAAAGGATCAAAGACCCTTCTTCTCTCACTTCTTCCCTTTTTTTTATAGTCGATTATTTTATACGCTCCCCAGGCTCGCAGGGGATATTATTTTGGGTAGGGTTACAGCATGATTCTCCTCTCTCTCTTTTTACCATCTTCTTTTCGATCGGATAATCGATAAACTTCGGTAAAAAAAGAAAGAAAAAAAAAATAACCGCTGAGGTCACGGGTCAATCGACCCCTACGGTTGCTCGTGGCTATCTGTCTCTATATTCTTTTATTTTTTTCAGTCCATTCGTATATACCTTGTATACGAGTAGATTTCAAATTAAGCAAAGCAAAACTCGATATCCCACTGGACCTTTCATATTCAAAAAATTAACGCAATTGTCATCATAAAATTGACTACGACGAAGTATAAACTCATTTTTAATTTAAAATCAACATCAATTCTTTATTTCTCTCTCTCTCTCTCTCTCTCTCTCTCTCTCTCTCTCTCTCTCTCTCTCTCTCTTTTTTCTATGTTTTTTTTTTATAGTGGAAAATATAAATTTTGAATCGAGTCAAGATTGATAAAAATAGTAGGAAATAGTATCATTTTCAGAGAAAAGTATTTATCGATAATTTTTCGTTTTGTTTTCATTTCTTACGTTTCATTGTGAAAGATTCTAAAATTGTGTCTTCTGTGATACCGTTCAAAATGTTCATGTCAATCTAATTCTGAGAATTATAAAAAATTCAAATACTTTATTTTAGTATACTCTCCAAGAAGTAATACACTCGTTCTTCGTATTTAACCTTTGGTGCATTCCTATTTCAGTAATTAAAATTCTAAAAACGTTAATCTTTTAAGATAAGCCTAAAATGCTTTTTTTTTTTTAAAAAAAAAGTGTAGTAATGGATTATTTTTAGAAATATTTAACGTAACTAATTTTAACTTATTGTTTAAACATGCAAAGATCAACGGAAATTGTTGATAGATTTTCTTAGTGGATGATATGCCGTATTGATCCATGGCGCACGGAGACCGGTACGTAATTAGACACTTATAGAAGTTAATTTTAGCAAAGTTTCTCATCGATCGTACTTACCCACTAACGGTACCATCAACGTATACATGGGCTGTGCTCCTGAGGTAGCTTTCGTAATACTCTGCAATTGTGGCAAATAGTCGATGAAACAATTGGTGTCTGGTACCAATTGTTTTGGTTTCACTTCTATTTCCACTGACACCGATGATTTCTTTAAGATTGCCTGCAAAATATATTATTATAAAAATTATATTAAGAATTGTTTCAATGAATTGTTTACAAACCGAATTGAAAGGAATTAACACGAAAATATAACTTCTTCCGTTAGGATAAATCTCGTTCGTTGGGGTATCGTGGGGAAAAAGATGGGCAGAGTTCATAGGATGCACCAGAAGACACATTACCTTCCAATTGAATCCCACGTATGCGCACGATGGATCGCGAAACAGTCGCGCACACCACGGAGAACAATGTCGGCTTGGGACGGCACAACGCGAATGCCAAGTAACCATTGTTACGACAAAGGATAAGGAAAGTAATGAGTCCCCTAATGTCGTTTTAAGTCGTGGGACGATGATCGATATAGCATACGAGATTACTTTAAACTGTCTCTTTAAAAAGTCACTTTATGGGGCTCTGATGTTTCCGCTTGTGGTTAAAACTACTTAGCATCTATGTCATTTTCTATTTTCTTCTAATAATTGTTAGTCATTTTCTCTTATTGTTGTATTCTTGTTTTATGATTTATCTCATTCATTAATTCATCTTCTTCGTAATTAAATATTTTCTTAAACGAAAGATTACAATTTTGTAAATCGCAGAATAATATGTATCGCGACGTTCCCTCGGTGATATAAACGCTTGGCTTAGTGGAAAGTATTCGAACAACTCGACAAGTCTAATTGCTCGTGAAAATACACGGACGGAATGCAAAAGTAGTAATGGGTCTTACGCACCGAAATATATCGAAGATAATACGTAAATGTCACGCACGTATCGACGATCTTCTTCTCTCTTCCTTTCTCTTTTTTGGCGAGAATTCGGTACGTCTCAAGAAGATTCAGCTTTCGTCTCAATTCTCGACGCATCGCCACATTCGAGTATATTACTCGCAATTTCTATTCCGTGTGGCGCAATATTGGCATAACAGGGCCACTCTCGCGTTTTCTGACGAATCTCGAGTCGAGTAAGAATTCGATTTGTCAGTCCTTTTACTGATAGTTCGTTGTCATTGGTAAAACGCGATCGATAAGTTAGCTTACTTATAGCCGATATGTCGAGTTGGCAAAAATAAATTGTAGGATTTAGAATTCAGAAGGTAAGAATATTCACTTTAAATTTCAATTTACGTACGTATATACGTGAAATATTCTCACAAAATATCACACAAAAGCTTTCCAGATTTGTCCTGTGTGTTCTATGAATGTTCAAAATATATTGAACAATGAAGAAGAAATCGGACAAAAATCACTGTAAAGAAAATCGAATGTTAAAATTTGTATAAATTGCATGGAATAATGTTGAATGACGTTGAAAATCATTTGCAAGGGATAATAAGTTATCGTTATATGCTCGAGTAAAACTTACTCGTATTCGAGAGGCACTTGAATACCTCGCTACAGACGTAACGTTCGCTCGACTAGACATCGACTCCGTGAATGAATGGGGACACCTGTTCCGATATTCAGGTGGGCACGTCGGGTTATTCATAAGCGAATATGTAAGCCGCTTGTTCTAGTTATGGGGGAACGGAGCTTTTTATCTCCAGTTGATCGGGACACGTGCATAAGTACCGAAAGGGAAAATAAACTATAATGATTTAAATCTAACGAAACTAACTTAAACTATATTAAATCTGTTCATAGATTTCAACGTAGTATATATTCAAAATTGATAAGATTTATTAAAAAATGAAAAAATGTGTATTTTGTCAATTGAAGTTTAGTTTATCAAAAATAATGAACGTATAATGAAATTGGTAGAATTGTCATACCTAAAAATATTTGGACCATACAATATAATCATTTTTACGTGAAAGTATTTGTTCGGAATCCATGATTATTAAAATTGAAAGAATTTTTCTCATCGTACGAAAAAAATGCACATTTTTAAAATGTGCCTCTATGGGAGCGATAATAAGGAGGCATTCGTGATAGATTTAGTCTAAGTACTTGAATAATTCAGGGTTTATAAAGCTGTATCCAGAAAAGTGAGAAATCTAGGTTTGTGTCTCGGTCCAGATCACTTGAAAACTTAATTTTATCGTGAATCCTAAAATTCGGAAATAAGTTAAGAAACATTAACAGAATCTTATCACAAAAAGAAATATCTAAGAGTATTAAATAAAAATATATTAAAAGGAGTGTATGTGAATGCGCAGAATTCGATTTTAACCTAAAATCATATCTCGTTATTTACTCAATTATTCGATAAATATAACGTTTATTTTAATCCTTTAATTAGTGCATCAGGTCTGTTTTAAAAATTGTTCTTTCATCTTCTTCTTACTCTCAAACATATTAGTCTATTAATTTGAACATTACAAAAAGCACAACCGTACAATCTTGTCGATTATCAAGAAAACATCAACCTGTTAATTACCGACATGATTTTGCTTTCCCATGGCGCCTGCGGACACTTACGTTCTCAGACTCATTAGAGCTTATGTGGTCGATAAAAAAATCTTTTACTCCCATTTGAAGTATTCGTGGATTCCTGAAGAGCGTTAGGTGGTACCGTTGTTTCATTTCCTCCACTTCTACAGCCTTTTTGAAACACACGCCTTCGTTCTCGTTATCGTATTCGTCACTTTTTCTTCTCACATACATATAAGATTCTACAAAGAAAGAAAGATAGAGGGAGGGAGGGGGGAGGATGGAAGAGAGAGAGAGATAAAGAAAGAGAGAAAGAAAAAGGTAGCCCTTGTCCGACGAGTGCCTGGCTGGTCTGGCTGGTCTGCCCTCCTCAGTTGCCCTCTGCAGTTACCCCTCCTCGCCTCCTCCATCGTGGCTTCTCGTGAGAACCCGCCTTGTATCACGCATCGCGGTTCTAACGCCCGCGCATATTAAGTACACACCGACGTCCTTTCCATACACCACCAAGAACGATCTCCAGCTCGTGGTAACATTGTAAATGCGCTACACTCGCAGAAACTTACTCGCACCATTAGGAGGGACGGCCAACCATAAGAGCAAACGAGATGGAGAACACGCGTGGTTTGACACGGATGATGAGGAACCGACACGGGCCCTCTTTTTAAATTGCTTTCTTTCGTTCTTTCCTTTTTTTTTTTTTCTGTTTTTTTTTTTCCCCTCATATTTTATCATCCAGCTTGTCCAACGATTTTCACGAAGCGAATATGACTTGGCCCTTTTTTATTCTGTCTGTCTGTCTGTCTGTCTCTATCTCTCTCTCTATCACCTTGTCTTTTTTGTTGTTTTCATTGTTTTAATATAACGAGAAAAAAACTTGAACGAATTGAATGTTTAAGTATTTCCTAACAGTACCTGATCATTGATTATATTTATTAATATATAAGTCTCAAAGGGAATTATTGACGGTTAATAAATCTGATGAACAATTTATTTTGAACTAGTTGTACGTTTCGTCCCTTACTGGGGACTTCATCAGCAACTTGATCATTTAGTTCACGTGTCAATACATAT
>NW_014569631.1:71633-88353 GCF_001313835.1 Polistes canadensis | reverse complement strand
AAATATTTACCGAAACTTTTCAAAAAAATTGCAAAGATGCACAATTTACAGTATTGCATTCTCTGACATTTCCATAACTTTAAATGCTAAATTTATTACTCCATATGGTATTCTACGCGTAGACAAAAGAGTGTACTTTAATTTAATATAAGTTTTATTAAAATTTATTCATTTTTAGCATAAAAAATATTTACCATATTTTCAATACTGAAGATACCTATATTGTTAAACACTAGTCTAGATAGAATCAGTATTTGATTACGTGTGATAAGATAAGGTGTTTAGGATCAAATTGTATTGTAGTATGTTAAGTTTTATTGAAATGTATGACTCTGTAAAAAAGATATGTATTGACACGTGAACTAAATGATCAAGTTGCTGATGAAGTCCCCAGTAAGGGACGAAACGTAYAACTAGTTCAAAATAAATTGTTCATCAGATTTATTAACCGTCTATAATTCCCTTTGAGACTTATATATTAATATATTTTTTGGACAAGAATATTGATCATTAAATTATATTTAATGTTCGTTCTCTACTAAAGGTGATTTTAATCACCTGAAATAATTCCGTTTTAATTAACTTTAGATGAACGCGTAGTATATTTTATAATCTTCATGGAAAACAACGATGTACTCTGAGTTGTATCCATTTATAATATGTTTTAAATTAATTTTATATTACTTAAATAAGAAACCGATAATTTACATCAGGGGTGGACAACTTCTCACCATCAATCAATCTATTTCCTTACTACTTAAGTTTACTAGCCACTACTCCAACAGATTATCCATAAATAGACAGAAACACAAGCCGTGCATCTCACGAGGCACGGCGTGGCAGTATCGAATAATGGGGGTCGTCTCCTCCCATTTTACTGGAACAGGCAAGTAGAAGAAGGAACCACATGCGGGCCGTCAGTTACCCATCACTGATCTACGTAATACGATAAAATATCAGATGTTACAATCTATGGTAAAGTCTACACTCGCAATTTAACTGTCTCGTAGAGCAACAGTGTATTGACAAGCAACTTATTAGCCGCAGCGAAAAGGTTAAATCATATAAAAATTCATACAAATTTACAACAGAAATTATTTTGTACGATATAAAAGTAATATTATTAAAAAAAAAAAAAAAAATATATATATATATATATAAAAATAAAAAAAATTGTCCCATTCTACTGATTTTAATAAAACATTATAGGATTTATGAGAATTCGAGAAAAAGAAAAAGAGAGATGCGCATCAGTGCTGAATGAACAACATCAGATAACTATTAAATCAGGGGGAAAATTCGGTTGACGGCAAAGTGAATGGCCAGCATATTAAACGTAAGCGATGCGTGTACGTTTACAAGAGACATTTTTGAAAAGTTGACGAAGGTGGGGGATAAGGTTTTAAAAACTTAGACGCTTGCGGAAACCTTTTCGCAGCGGATGCGTGGAGAACGATGCCGATAGCTTGGAAATGTAGAGGCGGTGATGTTACATTGGTGCTGGCAATGGTATTGGTGACGGGTAAGGTAGGGATACGTTCTCAGCTCGAGACTACGAGGAATGTGCCTTGACACTGGCAAAGAACCGATGGAAGGCGCATACAAATATATTTACCGGTCAGGCTCTCGCCGGTTCCTTCGCAGGAGGCAAGCACTAAGCTTTTTTTTTTTTTTTCTTCTTTTTTTTCTTCTTCTTCTTCTTCTTATTTTCTCTTACGTGTGCATGTACATGTACATAGGTATATCGAGCTGTAGTATCGTCACGGGTAACGCCCTTTTGTCATTCTATTCCGCGCGACAGCCTCTCTCGCGAGAAATTATCGTTCTTCCGATCGAAGCACGGAAGGAAAGTCGTGCTGCCCCTCTTGCACGCAGCTCTCGTTACCGAGTAATTTACGTACGTGATAGATAACACTTTTTAGAGAAAAAGAGAGAGAAAAAAAATATGAAGGAGGAAAAAGAAAGATATAGAAGAAAAGGGAATAAGTTGAGTGACGAATTAAACCAAGGGACGTATTTATGACGTTAATTGAAAATCCATATTTAGTCGTGTCGAAAAGAATGACGATTCGATTCTAATACCAATACCATCATTCATTCGGTTTTCCTTAACGAATTTGCTCTCCGGTCTCTGAAGATATATAAATTATGCAAGACGAGCTTGAAACGAGACTCAATTATGAAAAGACTGTGTATAGCCTTGTCAAGATAGAAACCGGGAGGTGTTTTGATCTTGCCTTTAATCATATCTAATAATGGACAATTATTTCTCATTTTTTGAACGTCGAGGAACGTTGACTCTGATAAATAGATTACAATAGACGAATTATTCATATTTCTATCACAGACTCGTGAATAAAATACGAAAAGAATACAAGAGAGATTATCGAGCATTGATTTCAGCCGAAATCATGTCGTTCTTTGATATCTTTTAATAATAAAACAAAATTTGGATATAATAAGAGAGGCACACAAGCAAAGAGAAAGAGAAACTATATGTTCAATCAAATGGAAGTACAATATTTCGAACATGAAATCCTCCAATGTGTTGTTACATTCATATGACAGTACTACTGTAATATTGGTGCCTTTGATATCCTGCGAAACTTGATATGGAAATGATCGTTAATGCTCGAACATTAATACAAGTGCGAATAAACAACAGCGAATGTAACGGTTAAAACGGTAAAGAGATATAACAATTACAGAAGCCAAGTAAATTCCAAAACATACATTCAATCGTCAATCGAATTCTAGAGAGAGAGAAACTTTATTTTTTGATATAAAACATTAATAAAAGCATAAAGTGTTGCAACGCGATACAACCTGACCTTGTTCCATATGTAATTACTAATACCATTAATTTAAATGAAAGATCTTCCGCACAGAGAATTATTATTATTATTATATTATATAACCTGTGTTACTGCAATTTCGTGTTTAATAATGCAAACGAGAAATTAATTAACATGCAAGTGAACAGTCAAAGATACGAAATATTAAATCGTTTATTTATTCGTTGTATTATTTTTTTCTCTTATCAAATAGAGAAATAAAAATTGCGTGCGATATTGTTATGATCGAATTTACCGAAACAGATATCTCACTCTAACGATTTCAATGTCCTTTAAATATCTTCCGTTTCATATTTTATCGAAGAATTAAAATTATCCGATAAAGTGAAATATGATATTAATATAAAAAAAAAAAAAAAAGAAAAAGAAAAAGATGACGTGACGCTTTAACTGAAATAAAATAAATAAGAATAAAAATTAGAGCATACTGGTTGATTGTATTTCCATCCTAATTGTTCATTATCGGTTCTACCTCTGAGTAGAATTAGCAAATCGGTTTACACAAGCAATATATTAAGGATAATCGTATTCATAAATGCAACAGTTGCAGCAGGAACGATCCAACCGCTTGTAATGGTACTCGCAAATCAAATCGGCCCTCCGGTTAACCATAAAATACACCCGCGTGAAAGGAATCCTGATGACAAGAGACGAAGCACCTGAAGGCTTGCTACGACATGAGATGCCACCTGAGAGGAGAGTTCTGTTAAAAAGCAGCTACCGTTCTTGAAATTCCGATGAGAGTTTTAAAAAAAAAAAAAAAAAAAAAATAAAAAAAGAATAAAAGAAAGAAAAGAAGCGAAAAAAGTTGCTTCTACAAAGTTTCAAAGGTGAATAAAAGATCGAGAAAAATTGTTGAAGAAACGAAGTGAGGTATTAATAAGAAAGAGATAGAGATAGAGAAAAAAAAGTGAGTGAGAAAAAAAGAAGGGAAGGCTCGAGTCTAGTCTTCTATTCCACCTCGCCTCAGCGCGAGGAAGGCTTGGAAATTAATGGAGGTTCATTGAGGTAGTCCCTGCAAAGAGCGACTGGTTGTACGGACCCTCGACACGAATCCGTCCTTCCTGTACAACGCTAAGACACTCAGTCTCCGGCTCTTCTGAGAGTGCTTCGGTGCAACGACGCAAACATTGACATTATCACGAGCTGTAGCATACACGTCGTCCTATCTCTCTCTCTCCTGTTTTCGTCCTTCCTACATTTTCTATTTTCTCGCTTTATCTCTATCTCTCTACGTTACGAAACAGAGAGAAAGAGAGAGAGAGAAAGTGAGAGCTTGAAGTATATCCGAGAAGAAGAAAAAAGAAATAAATAAGATAGAGAAAAAGAAGGCAAAGAACAAGAAGAAAAACAAAAAGAAAAGAAGAAGAATAAGAAGAATAAGAGGATAAAAAAAAGTATAAGTTAGAGAAGACCACGAAGAGTATGTTTGCGCACTCTCAATGACTGAACTAATAGAAACGAGAAGGTACGATTCTTCGATGCCACGTTTTCTATAAAGGAATTTCAGATGCCGGTAAGAAGGGGGGAGGGGGGGGAACGTTCTTTTCGATTTTCAGAGATCTACAGACGCTAGTTGTATTCTTTGTATTCTATTTGAAATTCGGTAGAATGGGAAAAGGTAAATTGGAAGGTTCCGAAAAAAAGAAAAATGCGGAAGGAAAAAGGTGGCGAATGGAAAAACTTTAGATCGAATTTTTGTCGATATAACGCGTGTGACTACTGGACAAGAAATAAGAACTCAGTCTATCTTTATTTCTCTTTTCCCCCCGCCCCTTTTTTTTTTCTTTTTCTTTTTCGTTAGTTTATTTCTTCAACGAGGAATTCGGCGAGTCGAAAAGAAAATCTCAGCAACGTTGGTTGAAAGCGAGTCCTTATGTAGCTCTGCCGAGGAAAGGTAAATTGTCTCTTATGTACACATCGTTCGAGAATGTAGATGGTTAGACGATTCGAAAGGTCTCTTTCTTCATGGAAAATGACACTTCGTTCGATGGATAAGAAAGAAAACGAAAAAGAAAAAAGATACCCCCAAAAAAAAAAGAAGAAAAAAAGAATCAATAAATAAATAAATAAAAGAAAAATACCATTCCAAAAGGAAAGCAAAGTTTTACCCCTAAGGAAACGTCAAGACCAAAATTTTGAAGGGTTCTCTAGAACGTTTTCGCGTTTAAAAGCTCACCTGTCAAACACGAAACATTCATCCCTGCAAGAATGTACTTAATGTAAGAATATGTCCTTTTCATTTTTTCCTTCAAACGTACAAAATTATAAGAAAATGTTTACATAAGTGCATAATTTTTGTAACTCTAAGCTCGCCCATAGTAAAATAATTTTTCCATTAAGTAATAAGAAAAATGAAATATATGTAGTTAGTGTGTTTATACGCGATGTCAGATAAAATAACACAAATTTAGGTTTTAACTTGCAATAGGATATACCCGGAGAGAAAAAAAAACAAATCGAAGGCAATTACCAAACGCAGTTATTATTGACAGCAAAGTAGACGAGCTGACAATGGAACAGAAAATATCATTTACGTAAGACGGACGTCATATGGTTACGACAGCTGAGAAGGGCTACGCGAGTATGTCCTAATATTGCGAAAATGAAAGATTTCTTCTCGCAGTTGGGATAGAAGCTATTATCGGTGGCACTATGCGTGAACAATGAACACAATGTCCTCGTCGTTATTGAAGCCCCTTTTCTCGGGAGTAGACACGAAAGAAGGGGTAAACGTACACTTTATCTCGAACCTGCAGATGATATGAGGGTGAGATCCAACCACGTACCGATCCCATGGGACCAGCCGTAATATTTCAAGCATAAAAGTTTGAATATATCGTGTCCTATGCTCTACCTCTCTCACACTTTCTCTCTTTCTCTTTTATATATATATATATATATATAATCTCTTTCTCTCTCTCTCTCTCTATATATATATATATATATATGTATACCAGCAAGCAGTCTATACATGTACATTTACTACGTATGACTTTAAGGCTTCGTAAGGGAACACGTATGAGTAGCGAGTAGTAAGAGAGAGAAAGAAAATATGAGAGATGGAGAGAGAATCTTTGCTTAGAATGGCTGAAGATTTGCTGGGCTCGCGTGGAGAGACGATGACACTGGGGTGAATTTATAGGATGGCAACGGCAGCACACGGCTGTAGCCAGATTTTATGGCATCTACAACATCATGGGATTTTTGAAGTACTATACTCTCTCTTCTAGGCGCACCCTTGGACTTCTACGTGACTGCCACATAAACGGCATACAAAATGTGTGGAGTATGTTGCAGCTAATGAACGCGAGAACATAGAAGACTATGTAGTACCTTGTCATGATCGTTCGTTCCCAGTTGGTATCGCTAATGTTTTCGATATCTATGAATATATGTAAAGTATGACGTGATTTAAATTGAGCTTCGAATCATTCGGATTTGCTTGAACAGAAAATAGGTCTACTCCTGTTTTAGAATGTTTCAAGAATTGAAAGTACTCTGCTTGCGTCATTAACTGCGATCGTTATCTACATTGGACGTTAACCGGCTATCTTCTAACGTCGATTAAAGTTAACAAGATTATTCTTAAAAATTCTTCTTATGTGAGATCATGGAACTGTGGAATTTCGTTTACCTTGGTTATTCGAACTCGACTATCTCTAACTCTTTTTTTTAAATTTTATGCAAGTAATTGATATGGCTTTATTTTTTTTTTTTGTTTTTTTTTTTATATATATATATATATACATTTGCATAATTTAAATTTCCCAAGCTAATTGTTTCTTTTGTAATTGATAATAAGATAAATAAATATGGAATTAAAGAGACAAGGGAAGATTTTAAGATTTTAATACTAGCCTTAATTTCTGAGCTGTTCTAAGCTCCCTCTTTCGAGCGAGGTAAATTCTGTGGTACCATAACCGAGGGTTGGAATACGATTGGGAAAAGTGGCTGATAGGAAACCATGATACTGTACTCGGTCGTCTTTAAACGATCGAAGAGCCGTGTTCAAATTCAAAGCCGCTCGTTTCGTAGAATATTGCGAGAAGGACTTTAAAAAGCATTACCCAAAAATAAGACCCTCAGGGTCGGTCGTTATCTCAAGTATAAGACTTTATGTTTATTCTTACATGTTCTCTTTCTCCCTTCTTCCTTTTTATC
Source organism: Polistes canadensis (assembly GCF_001313835.1). Lineage (NCBI taxonomy): Eukaryota > Metazoa > Arthropoda > Insecta > Hymenoptera > Vespidae > Polistes > Polistes canadensis. The sequence continues at coordinate 81,334 of NW_014569631.1, read as the reverse complement.
TTTTATTTTTTCTCGGTCGTGCTTACCGTTCGTATATACGATAGGTTGTTCGACTCGGTGCTAATAAAGCAACAAAAACGAGAGAATGTCAAGGTTTGAAACGTTCATGTACGAGCATAATCCTAAAACAATTGTTAGTAGCATATTTTCATTTAAATAAGTGAGATATCGAATGATCGATAGATAAGCTAACGAACAATCTCGATTTAAATGAAATATTTTTAATTGATATTAATAAAAATATATCCTTTGATATTACATTCATACTCTATTTTAATACAATCACTATATTACCTACCATAGCAACGTTTCATGCGCTAATAATTCGAGTGAGAACGAGATAAAAGCAATTGTCGTTAATCATAATACAGTGGATCGTTTGTACGTTGTTGTTTATTAACAAACTGCTCATTTAACCACCAAACGATATAACAACGCGTGTGACAGAAACGCAGTAACATGGTAACGCGCGATATTCCGAGGCCCCGAGGTTGTATATGCATTTTACATGGGAATCGCGTTGTCATTTATATTCTATTCGACTCGGTTGAGTCTCGTTTCAAATGATTGTAGTACGGAATTGACGAATAAAGCGATAAATTATCTATATCGCTGAATGTGAATTTCGATCGAGTAATCTCAGAAAAACAACAAGACACCGAGGCAACAACAACGTCAGGCTTCAAGCTAATAGATACATAATTATATTACATTATTTGTTTTCCCTATTATTATATATTATAATTACAACAATAATTATAATCTAAAGTAATGTAAAATACATTTGAAATTCATTCGTACATTGTTTTATCATATGGTTGCATGAACATAATCGTATATAATACATACAACGTTATAATTGAATTGTGTTCACAAAATTCAAGTCTCTACTCGAGATGAGGTATGCGTGTAAATACTCTTTCGCCATATATACGCGTCGGGAAACGATAAAGAAATAAGTTGACTGCTTTTTCAGTCGCTTTTTTTTAAAAGTATTCTAGACGTAATAAGTAACGCGTGCTCGCTTGCGCAGGCGCGCGCTAATTGAAGTACAAACTAGAAAGCTAATTGGAAATATTCTGCTTTTTCGAATCGCCGTTGCTTGAAATATTCATCGAAGATACTTTTGTAACATAACAGAGGTTCTGGGGATAAACGGACTTGTTTCTTGTTCGATAAATGGGATACTAATATAAAATAATAAGTTTAGGGTAATTATTCCTTTGAATTTTGTTCGGAGATTCTTATTTGTTACATTTGTGTAGAAATTATTTTTCTTTATATATATTGAATATAACTATGCATTTTCTTTTTTGGTTTTATTAAAACGATTGCATATATATATGTAATTATTTATGATAATTAAGAACATTACCGTAAATTTAAATGGTACTATTTCTACTCGCCGTATTAAATACGAAAAAAAAATTTTTTTTGTCCTATCTCTTTTAACGCGTCCAATGACACGTTTGCAAATGCGTTTGCAAAAATCATCAAGCTTGAAATATTCGTAACGAATCCATTCCGTCATTTATTTATAATTAACTGCTAAAAAAAAAAAAAAGAAAAAAAAATTCGTGGACCGTAATTTCTGCGATGTTTTGGGGAGGGGGAAAAAAGCGTAATAATTCACGAAAGATCTACGAGAGTACTCTCAACAAGTTTATTCGGATAATACGGATAATACGAATATAGTGAACACGTGAGCGTACGCTTTTAATAATTTTAAAAGTTAACGCTATTAAAAGTTTCTTGCAACGATGGGGCGTCAGGTAGAAAATACGTGCCATTATCGCGAGTTCAAGACAATTGAAACATCGTAGTCATTGCGGCAACGTCACAATGATGGATTATTTTTATCCACGTAGAAATAGATTTATCTATTATCTTTAAATGAGGGCAATGGCTTCTATGATCGTAAATATTTTAGAATAATAACGAGGAAAAGAATTCTTCGTTTTGCTTACGCTTGTGTGCATATATGTCGTGGTCTACAATCAGAGTTGCTCGTAACAAATACGAGTAGGAATACGAATACGAATACGAATACGAATAGAAATAGGAATAGGAATACGAATATACTTCTACGCGAATATGGTTCTAACCATGTAACAAAACATCTCGAGACGGACAATAATTACAAGGGACGCGTAGCAGCAGTGCTTTATTTTAGTTATTATTTACAATTAGCAACGGTAGGTCGTTAGCCCCACGATCACCGAACATCAGCGAGCAAAGATGACCTCGACTTTAACATCCGGTATCGTAGTTCTAAGGACATCGACGAAGAAACGCATTAACGCCAACCTGGAAATAGATTCTGTCACTTCGTAAGAAAGATTTAATGTTAACAAAAATTCTCAATTTCACTTTATTTTGTAACATCATATATTATCTATCAACAAATGTTTCTTACGTGTCGCGAGTTAATCAAAGATAAATACAAAACGATTATAAATAATAATGAGATGTTCTGTTAAATATGAATAATAAATATGAATACATAATACAAATCTTCTTTCTTTAGTGATATTTTACTTGCCCTATGAGAAAAGTAAGATGCCGAAGATCCCTTTTCATCCTGTCTCTGTGAATTTTCGATGACATCCGATAATCGATTTTTTTCTATTTCACCGTATACTTTTGTTCTCTGATAAATTCAGTTTTTCGTAGCAAGAAGACGTATACATTCACGCCCCTCCCACTTTCTTTTCATCGTTTCCCCTTAAGATCTTATAAGCACCGTTAATCCCACGGGAGGATAATCTATTCCTTTTTAGAAGGGAGTCGAATAATGAGAATACAGAATACTCGGTAGACTGGATAAAATTTAGAATTTCCTTATTGACTCTCCTCTCTTTTTCTTTTTACATTTTTGATTATGTCAATATCGATCTAGTGATTTCAAAAATCAACGAAAAAAAACTCGAGTTTGATATTCTTTCTCTTATTTAAAAATGACTTGAAAAAATAAAGAAAAATAAAAAAAGGAATAAAATGTTACGAATAAAAGATTAAAATGAAAATTAAGTATAGCACGGTAAGAGTAACATCGATAAGGAAATGTGATTAGAAGTAAATCCGTAATTAGAGAAGACGATTGAACGTACGATCGAAACGACGATCGGTCTCTCTAGATTTCACAGGAGTAAGAAGAGAGAATGAGATATCTAACGAGGTCGAGGAGAAGCTTAATTAAATTTATGCTAAGATCCGCAACATCGTCTTAATTATGGCACATAAATTCGAGAAGCCAATTAGATATCCGTTAATAGAAACCAACTCTGTCGGAAGATTAAAGAACTACTCGAGTATACTATTCAGTTATATCTCGAACTAGATGATGGGATAGAGAGAAAAGGTAGAAGAGAATCGTTTCGTTAGATCTAAACGAATAAATTACACATAGTTACGAGGTTGTCTTTAAAGAAGAACAAGGAGGATTGGAAGGAATTGTACGATAATCATGGGATTATGAAAAGAAATTTGCATTGGAAGAATGTTCCACGTTTATTCTCCCTTTTTTTTCTTTTTTTTAATATCCATAATCATTTTGATTATAATTCTCGTATCCTTGGATTTGTTCTGTCGAATATTTGTTAAATTCCCTATCAAATTTGTTACTTCGCGGTTTTTGACTAATTAAATAAATTTTAAATTAAATCGTATTATTATACCATTAAATTATCTCTTTTTTTTTTTCGATTAAATTGATAATGAAACAACCAATAAAAGTTTTGCTATTTTATGCGTGCATGTATCACGTGTATAAAAAGGAACAAAAAATGGCAAGACTGGTCCTACGGCATTTTGTAATTCCACGCTGGTTTTCTTTTGGAACAGGTCCAAACGTTCGACAATAGATAAAAAGGTGTTCTTTCTGGCAGGAGGAGAGAATTGTTGAAGGTACAAAGACGACGAAATTGATCGAGGCGTGAATGTCGAAAATAATAAAAGCAATCGAAGAAATAAGTAATCGTTTCTCACATCGTGGCGTCCTTCGTATCAGAGAATTTCGATACCGTTAACTTGGCCCTTGTGATTGTACCGGAGGAATTCATTTGATTCTTTTTTCTCATCCACTCGTGAATCACGCCAGGTCTCTCCTTCGCCGTTCACCCACGACGATAGGAAAACCCGTTCGATGGTTCAACTGCAAAACGCATGAGTCGGATAAACTGGATGTTTTATGAGGAATAGACGGAACTAATTTTTATTGTTCCTTTTTTCGAGAGAATTCGATGAGACGAGAAGAGGAACGTTGGCTAAATTTGATTTACTTTGTAAACCATAGCCAAGGCTATTATAAATCATTGTATCGCTGGATAAAATATCGAATGAAAGTTTTTCTAAAGTAAAACCTCCCGATATATGAATTAATACAAAGTCACGTAGAAAAAAAGCTCGTCTGTTACCGAACAATTGACAGGAAAGAACATTCGAATAATATTTAAAACACTTGAAGAGGATAAAGATTCTAACACAGCGTTATTTCTTAATTTGAAAAAAATACAAATTATTTCCAGTTGTGTTAAATCGTGTTAGATTCATGGAACAGGAAAATACAGCTTCTTAAATTGCGCGATTAAACGTTACGGTATCAAGAGAAATGATCAAATCGATATATAGTAAGATGGGAGATTAGACAAGTTACGGTCGCTGATTCTGACACGGTGCTGTCCTTTCCATTATTAATCGACACGAAGAAACCCGTAATCGACGCCACGCCTCTTCCACGTTTATCGATTCGACGTCAGTTGTTCCGAAATAGACAAACGTTCGTCCTTGTAATAATAGTGGCCGAGAAAACAGAAAAGAAAATGAAGAAAATCAATTGATGATTGTTTATAACCGTGGATCGTAGGCTCTCTGAGTTTGTTAGTCCGATCAATACTCGACGAAGAATCCGTTAGAGAATTACTTGGCAAGAAATCAATCTATTCCTTTTTACCGACGATGCGAGCCACATCGTTTTTTGTCTATATAGGCTCGTTCATCTTAATTATTTGTTAACGGCAAATTTTGATTCTTTTATTTACTCCTTAACGGTAAGTCTCCGATTAAAGACGAAAATCAAATTACCAAAGGTTTTTAACTCAATTTCATCCACATTAAGATTTTAATATATAAATTTCGTTTCAGACGATCTCTCTCTCTCTCTAATGTGTTTTTTATCAAAATATTATTACGTATATATATATATATAATCCAACCAATATAATATAATTAATATTTATCTATAAGAGAGAGAAATTGTTTAATAATATAAAATATTATAATCGTTATATTTCGACACAATCTTACTTAATCGCAACTGTATATTCTACGTATGTTATCATCGGTAAATTTGTGCGATATTCATATGATCGAGACTGTATGTGTCTCTGGAAAAACATTTTATCCGGTCAATGACTCTGCTTTTTTTGGGGGGAAGAAAAATATTATTGTAATTAACGTACACACACGAAGCTATACACTTTTTTCTCTCTCAAAATCTGTCCGTTTTATCTCGCCTTCTATTCTTTACTCATACGTAACGCATACGGTGTATTAAGCGGTAACCGTTTTTCAAAATGTGAATTTGATTACTCGTCTAGTTCGTGACGTAAAAAATATAAAAAAAATTTGACAAAAAATCAGTATAGATAAAAGAAACGGCGAGAGATCCTATGAGTACAAAAAAGGAAGAGGGAGATATAATGCGCGCGCGAAAGAAAGAGAGAGAGAGTGAGAGAGAGAGAGAGAGAGAGAGAGAGAGAGAGAGAGAGAGAGAGAGAGAGAGTATTTAAGAGAATAATTTTAAACCAAATTAATATAAGAAAAGAAGAATAAAGAATAAAAAATCAGGAAATCATTAATTTCATATATGAGCCCATTATTTTTTATATGAAACTATTTCGATTTTTTTCAAAAGCTTACTAATTTTCTAACTCGCAATTTTATCATCGTTTCTTCAAATATTAGTTAGAAACTCGAAATGATTATATTAAATTACAGTACACTCTTTCGTCTACGCGTAGAATACCATATCGAGTTATAAATTTAGCATGTAAAGTTCAGAAAATGTCAGAGAATGTAAATTGTAAAATTGCTGTAAATTGTGCATCTTTGCAATTTCTTTGAAAAGTTTCGGTAAATATTTTTTATACTAAAAGTGAATAGATTTTAATGAAACTTATATTAAATTAAAGCACACTCTTTTTTCTACGCGTTGAATACAATATCGTGTAATAAATCAATCTGTAAAGGTTCATAAAATGGCAAAGAATGCGATGCTACAAATTTTTCCTACTTTGCCATTTCTTTGAAAAGTTTCGACAAATATTTTTATATATATATATATATATATATATATATATATTATATATATAAATCTTTCGGTAATTCAGGTCAAATTTCGTACGAATTTCTTCTTGTCCTTGATAATGCTTACAAAAAAATAATGAGAACGGTACATGCGAGGATGCGAGGATGCGAAACTAGCCGTTTACGTAAATTTCGACCCTTACTGCGTTTTGACCCTCGCGTGCTCTTATTAAAGCGAAATTAACGAATCGTTCAACGGTTCCAGCTAGTTGGCAAGCCGGTTTCGACCTCGTCCTTGCTACGACCACGTAGAAAAGCAGAGAATTTCGTACTTCTTTCCTCCTTTTGCCGATTCCTTTCCAACCGCTAATTAACCGTATGAATAACGTACCACACCTATTCGCGTAAAAACCACTGTGTGCAGAACACAGTAATTGTCTGTATTTACTTGCTAGTATGTAAGCCAGAGTGCAAAGATCAACGTTCACGGAAACCGCTTTTAAGTCATTGTTGCAATGAAAACTGGTTAGGGACCAGGTCATGCCGCTCCTAGCAATGATCTAGATATTATAAACAGGTTCTTTTGCTAGTGCTATTACCAAAAATTGAACAATCGTTAATCATTCGTAAAAATATCGTTAATAGTGATTCGAATTTTGCATGTAACTAAATAAAGTACATATTTACGTATGTAACAAGAACAATTTCACACGTCCAATCATAATGTGTATAACACGTGAAATTTGAAGTTATATACATTAGGACAATATTGTTTGAAATTTAATTAAAGAACATGCATTAGAAAATAATACAAAATATATGAAAAAAAATCATTTGTAATATATCTCAATGCTTAAAGAAAGTTACTTTAACCAAGATTTAAATCACATCTTACAAAAATTAAATCATAAAAATTAATTTAAAAAAAATATGGTAATATTAAAATAACGTTAAAATCATATATTGTTTCATTGAAGATATTTTATATAATGAATAATTTGAATTGCGAACAAATCATCTCGATCGAACACAATACCAAATTAGTTTAATCTTGTAAAAATCTTTTAAGAGAAGAATAACTGGACACCATGAAAGGGGAAAGAAAAGAAAAAAGATTAATCGGACGCTACGACACAACGAAGACGCAATCCCTTCTGCCGGAGGGAGGAGACTCGATAATAAATATGCAAAAAGGAGGAGCTCATGGATGTCGTAAATAAAAACGGGAGATTCGCGTGCAGAGTATGCGTTGTTGACCGCCTCGAGAAAGAAGGACGAACTTCTTTGTTGAAATAAAAGTACGAGTGGAAAAAAAAGTAGTATCTTCCTCTTTTAGTTTTGCTCGTGCGTTAAGAGAAGTAAAAATAAAACATAAAGAAGAAAAGTGCCCGTAATTTTCGTTTAAGTTAGTTTGACTTAACACAGCAAAACGATGTATGTTCTGCTGATAAACTATAGACCCTAATTTATCGATGTGTTTAAGATAATGGGGGAAAGAAAAAATAAAAATTACAAAAGTAAAGAACCACCTAGCCGCGATATCGACTTGACGTTTTTATTCAAAAAAAGTTCGACAAAATAAAATATTTATTCCCTCAGTAACACCTTTATCAGTGTTACGAGAAAAAAAATAATAAAGAGTGTGACATAGAACTTTCGTTATATATAACACAAATAAAAATTTTCATTACCATTTGTAGAAAAATAGTTACTATTTTATTATAAAATAAGATAAAGAATAGATGAAAGAGAGAGAGAGAGAGAGAGAGAGAGAGAAATCGATCGACGTTTTGATAAAAGCTTTGAATCTCTCTTTTCGATGGTTACAGGAATAGTGTGCGATAAGAGGTAGAATCAAAGTTACGATCTATCACGAAGAATCGATGGATCGTCTTTCTCGATCGCCGGAGGAGTCAGTCAGTCGATCGCGTGCTTCTGGTGGTACCACCATCTTACTACTCACCTGGACTCGTTGTCGGTGACGATCCTGCTTCCGTTGCTTCCTTTCGAGCTCCTCCTTCCGTTCGATCAGTGATCTTATCTCTCCGAGAGCCACAGGCGCCCCGTTGTCGTCGAGTACGTCACTGTTCAAAGGCAATCTCTTCATTGTGGAAACTGGCTCGTTCTCGTCCTCGCTATAACTTTCCACTAATAACTCCGAATCGCTCTGCAAGAAACACCATTATTAACTATTATCATCCGATAATTATACCATGTGATTCTGATTGATTAATCTCATGGTTAACAACGATTTATTTGAAAACACTCAAATTTACATATGAAATAAATGAACATTTTTTGATGCTAAGAGTAATATCCCTTAAAAACCAATAAATAATAATGTATACGTTAGATTTGAATCACGAGTTAAATTCGTTAGCCTACATTGTACAATTAAACAAAACCAATCTAAATCTAAATGTTAAATGTACCTTAGAGATTAGTTAAAGATAACGATAAACAAATATATAATTTCATATATAATCCGGTTAAGAAATTCACGATATCTTATTAAATATTTGATATATATAATTAATAAAATCGATGAAATTTACCTGTTCAGGTGGTGAACTTGGAGAACTGGTGCTAGATGCTTCTACCACAGATACGTATTCACTCATACCGCTTTCGTTCTTTTGTAACTTCAACACCGGTGTCTCCAGTCCGCAGAGAAATACTTGACCGAAGAAGAGCACCTTGCTTACCCTTAGACAGACCTGAGCGATATCCTGAAAGGTATCGACAGGTTACGCTATAGCGAAGTCGAACAGTCGATCGAATATCGTACTACTAGTTTCCGATCGAGAGATCGATACGTCCGATAAATTTATAGTCTGTGTTAATCGATTGGACGTACGTACTAGCTAGTGATTTACGGATTTAATAAAGTTTATGGGGTGCGTATGCCCGATAGCTTACATGTACCTATCGCAAGCATTTACATCCTCTCGATATGATGCCGAAGAAAATTAATGAAAGATTTCAATCGTGATTAGATACTCACCATGTCTTCCGTCTTCTCTACGTAACAAGGTTCTTGAGGGTTCGACATTAACGGCGTGAATCCTGCCAATGTCGTATCCTCTGGCAACTTAACCAATTCTAATTCTAAACAAACCAAAAATTTCCAACAAATTATTAATTGTAAAATCACATGTATGCCATTAATTCAAATATTGCTTAACACGGGAATTTCATTTAATGTTATTTCAGGGATAAACAGATAAATATTTTCGAAGTAACTTATTTTGATATAAAAATGAATCGTAAAATTTTGTCAAATATTTTCTAATTTTTAATATCGTATATATATATATATATGCACATGTACGTGATTCTTTTAATATTTATTAACAATTGAGAACAAGAAATTCATTTTAATTCGAGAGATTAAT
>NW_014569631.1:3582-70728 GCF_001313835.1 Polistes canadensis | reverse complement strand
CTTATTCGTCTTTCTCTCTCTCTCTCTCTCTCTCTCTCTCTCTCTTTGTTTTTTTTCTCTTTTCTTCTTCACTGAACTGATCGTGCAGAGTGGCCGAGAGAGAGGGAGAGAGAGAAAGAGAGAGAGAGAGAGAGAGAGAGAGAGAGGTAAGCCAACAAATTGACATTACGGCACACGTTACTGGATGTACCGTTATTGTCTTGCATCTTTTTTTACTTTACAAATTGTATCGCTTTTTGCAAACTGTTATTTGACAAAATCAGAGACAGAAGGCAAATAATGTTCAATATAAAATGATCTTACAACGATGATAACATTGGATAATAAAATAGAAAAAGGAAATTCGCAAAGGAAATATGTAGTAGCAAAGTGGTTACGTTTTACAGTAGTTGAACGATCGTTCTAGTCAGGCATCATCGACTAACATGCATGCAGTTGTATTACTGGAACGGCACGTGTAACGCGACATATTCACGATGACGTGCGTGTTTCGTCGTTGGCAAGGACATGCTCGACTTTGAGGTAAGTGTACCGCATGCAAGGATGCAAGATACAAAACTAGAACGCTCGTTTTCAACCATCCGGATTCATTCAGTACGTAAGACCTGCTAAGCTACATACAACGGTAAAAACGAAATAGGAAAATGTATTTCTATATGTATTTCTATATATATTTCTTTTAGTAATCGACTATATTATATAATTTGAAAATATATCCTTTAAAAATCTAATTTAAATAAAAAAGAAACTACATTATTTGTAATTAATGATCTTACATTAGATTAATAAGAGTAAAATAATTAATGAGGATCTTTGTTAATGTAATAACAATAAAACATTGCATCGAAGATGATTGATTTCATTTTAATAAGATTAATTAAGCTTTTCATTAGTAATTAATTCATATCGGACTATAATTTATTGATAATGAAAATAGCTATTATTCGCGTTTAATGATCGATTAAATGTAATTTGTTGTCATTGATATAAATACAAGAATTCAAAAAATTTCTTGAATGATTTCTTCGAATTATTTCCAAAGAACAGAAGCAATCAAAATTCTCATTTTTCATATTATATTCCGACCAATTATTGATCACTGCATGTGTTCGCGATTGGACTTATCAAAAAAAATCGATCCTTTGATATTTTTTTTTTATACATATCGGATTAAAGAACTAAAAGGGCGTAGAAATGGAAAAATCATGTATGTACGCTGTCGCGTGAGCTATGACAAATTGCAATCCTGTAAAATATCGCATTGTCTTGGCATAATGGATTATCATTGCACGAGTAAAATTAATCGATTCGTGTTCCGTTCGTAATTATCATCAGGTACATGCAATTAGTTATTAAACGATACCTTCGTGCCGTTTATCCGTCGTATAAATTATTTCCTGACTCTGAATCATACGCGCGACAACAAAACCATTTGGTAATTTTTGCCGAAAAACATATCTGTTTTTTTTTTAAATTAATCGCTGGATATCGTTCGAGTAATTATTTACATTTTTTTTCTTTTTTTGGAATTTTTAAAAAGGCATATTTTTGTTACATATTTTTAATGAAAAATTTGACAATATAACTCGTAAGTAATCGTTTAATCAAAAAAATTTGCTTACATACACAGAGGGGGGGGAAAAAAAATTGGAAGCGAGTCTGACAGAAGGACGTCGGCTGTTCGTGAAGCTCTTGCGAAATCCTTGCGTAAATGGTCTCGGAGGCAATGCGATTTAAGTATTCATAAGATGCATGGAATAACACAGAGGGTGAAAGAAAAGAATAAAGAGATAAAAAGAAATAATGGTAGACAGTAGCAATCGGGCGTGGCGCGCCTATGAGACAACGACGAAGTATCATTGGCTGCAGGCTTGTAAACGAGTAGAAGAGTATAGCATTGCAGTGGTCACATCGGATTCACCGTTACGCAACCGCCGCTGCCACTGTTGCTGCTGTGGGGGTCAACAGACGACCGACGCGACTTTGCCGTTCGAGGATTCAAGTTTTTTGATTAAGCTGGTCCAGCATGTCTAAGAGTAAAAGAGCCAACAAAATGGAGAATGAGAGAGAGAGAGGGAGAGGAAGTCGTATGGAATGCGACAAATCCTCCGTTATGCGCTTCCTTCGTCATCGTTAACACTTCTAAACGTTTAGTAAAATAAAACATTTCGTCGATAGCGAAAATAATACATTTTTTAATTGCCAAAGACAAATTTCTATCTATGGAAATATGATTTTTTTATATATAAATACGAATAAATTTCGAAAAATGAACTTTGCTCTCATCGTTTTCTACTTTATAGGATATTATATAAATGAAAATGTTACTAAGTGGTAACTTATTGTGTTATGTTAAACTTTAAATAATATACATATATAGGATGTTCCGCACGGTAACAGTAGTAAAGTGATTTATTATTTAAAAAAAAAAAAAACCTTATTCAGTCGACAATGTAGAATTAAGTTTTTTCGTAATGAGGCTTTATTTTCACTATAATGGAATAACCCGCATATATAACGCATTCAATCGCAATTCATATTAAAATCCTTAAACGGCGCGTTTCGATCCGATTTTCTTAAAACCGCAGATGCATAAGCGGTACAGTCGATTATTATGATTATCTGTCCACTTGTCCCGATCGACCGTGAAGCAGCAACTCATCGTCCGCGTGCGTTAAAACGTGCCGTTATACTCACCGTTAAATCGAGTGAGATCGTTTGTCAATTATCGTAATCGATCGAATATCATTGTAATCTATACTGGATTTGTCTTTTTGTTTTTTTTTTTTTCATTTTGAATCAAATTCATGACCAATACAAATGCACTTGCCTTCACGTAGCAAAGCGTGAAGTCGATCATGCATGAATATATTAAATATTTTCGAGTTAGTTGCCGAACTAAAAGATTTTATTGGATTGTCGATAATTTTATATGGTTCCATGCAATCTAACAGTTAGAAATTTATTTTTAGCTTATAACATGAGAGTTGTAATCAACGGTACTAGAAGAGGTTGAGTATAAAAGAGATAAAAAAGTAAGATAAAACGAGTAAAAACAACTTGTTCAATACATTCCAGAGCTATAAAGAATAAGAAAATAATCTTAAAATATTCATCCAACAATATATGTAATCTGATGTTAAAGACCGTAACTTTTGTGCTGGTAGTAATAGGAGCCAGCATCTTTTGTGAATGATTCTGTCGATGCGGGTTCACCTATTCAATCATCTTAAATATGTTAACTTTTCTCTGTACGGAAGTTTTTTTTTTTTTACGTGTGATAATTTGTACAATTTTCCCATATAAAAAAAAAAAGAAAGAAAGAAAGAAAGAAAACAAAAAACACGAACTCATATAAGGATCATACATTGTGTGATGTAAATTTATGATTTACGCGTAAAGCTTCATTTTGTATCATTAAAGATTAATAAGCAGAATAATGATCTTACCGTCTTCACGACCCTCAGCGTCTTTCGCTTGGATCAAAACAGTTCTGGTGTAATTGAGCTTATCCAAAAGATTAGCCATTGTTGCTAATCTACTCCATGCGTCTCCAGGTGGTCTGTAAAGTAAAAAGATAATTACGATTAAAATCAAAGTTTTGTCATTCGCATAGGAGAAAAGACAAGGACGTTGATGAAACGCGTGCGAATAATGAGAAACCGGAAGGATCTCTGAGATCGAGCACCTGGCTTCCTCTTTTCTCGCTGTTACGAGGCCAATAAATATCAAGCGTGATTTAGTAAGCTGCCAAGTGGAATAGGCAATTTGCGTTTTTTTCCGATGCGAAAGTAAATAAAGAAGCCGGACGTACATGAGAGGTGCACGCGCGCAAACGTAAGCGCAGCTGGTGCAGAGATCGTTTTCAATAGAACGCGGATGACCTCGCATTAGACTTTTATTTATCGATCTGTTGGTCAGCGACTTTTGCCTTCTCCTTGTCATCCAGTCACGATTTCTCACAATACACGATTGAAGAAGAAAATCGCGTGCGAATGTAAAAACAAAGTGATCAATCATTGTTCTATACTGGGCTCACGAATCCGTACGGAAAATGATGAATAAATTAATTAATTTAAAAATCGTACGATACAGATTTTATAATAAATATATATATATATAAATTGTTGAGAGAGAGAGAAAGAGAGATAAAAATAAAATAATTGTAATGACTGATCTAATGTCGACAATTTTCTATGCAATTAATTGATTGTCATCGTTAAAGGTCAGCCGTTTATTATACAGGACAGCGGCCGCTGTAGTTTATTTATTCGCATCTCTTTCTCTTTCTCTCTCTCTTTCTTCTCTTTTTTTATCTAAAGAATTGAGAAAGGCTTAACCGAGTAGCGTCCTTACCAAGGAAACATGTCTGAGTCATAAGTAAGTAATTAATAGGTAATCGCTTGCGAACAACAATAATTAACTTATTCAGTCGGATAGGATCACTAGTAATGTTGCGTCGATGCAACAACCTTGAGAAACTTTTAATAGATTTTTATCTTTTACTAGACTCTTGCGTGATAGACGAATTTATCATCTAATGAGTTTTCCGTTCTCCGACTTCTCCGCAATAGAATAATTTTATCTGTTCGAAGAAATTTTTTTTTTTATAATTAAATACATTACGCATTATTATATTCTCTAAATGGATATAAATGAAAATAAAACTTTTTATAATAAGATATTTAAAATACTCGAGAAACAAAGTTTTAGCGATATTTTTATGACGATTGAGAATTGACGTTGCAATGAATACAAATAAATATTTAAAACGAAACATTTTACTATCTAAAGTATTTGCAGTCCAATCGTTGATACAAAAAGAGAGATAGAAAATCAGAAATATTTTTTTGCAAAACGAAATAAAAAAAAATTGCGCTGTTTGTAGATTGAATTAAGACCCGAACCAGTATCTTCCACTTTTCTGATGACTCCTCTAACCATTAACAAGCTATATGTGACGATACGAACATTTTATATCTGTAGCACACTGATTTTTATTAAAAACCTAGCATCGCATATTTGTGAAAAATTGAAAAATAAGTTATAGGTTTTGGTTGGAATTTCTCGTTTAAAATGAAGATATAGTTCGCTCTTGCAATGATAAAACATAAATTCGTTGGTTGAAACCGCAATCGGTTACGCAGGACGATTGCATGCAACCTTGAGGTAACAGACACAGGTAAAATGATATGATTTTTATCAGCTACATGTGAACTCGAGTGTAGTTAATGTCAATTGACAACACGAACCCGTTAAAACGTTTCTCAATTCGCGAGCATCAAAATGAAGAAGAACGTAATCGATGGGTCGAGAAAAATACTCGAGAATACTTTCAACGTCTTTGCGATATATCTCAAGGAAATATTTCAGAATATCGTTTCGAATATATATTTGTGAGTATATTTTTAAAGACGTAGATGTTTGACCGCAAAGGCTCGAAAAGGAAGCGCTTTTCGAGTTCAAGAGTCGAAGGAATATATAAAGGAGACGCAATTTTTTTTTATAACTTTTCTTTTTCTTTCGACAAGTCAAATACGGGCCTCATCGAGTTTCAAAAACTAAACAGGTTTTCGGAGAGAAGTATCACGATATATATCTGTCTGTCCGTTTGTCTTCATATTTTTCTTCCCATCTTACTCTTTCTCTTTTATAACCGCGAAAATGAATAGTTCAACACACGAGTCATAATTCAAAACACCCGAAAACTGTCAACCTAAATTAATAATCCAAATGCAGCTGCAAATCGGCAGAACGCAACGCGGTAACTTGGTCTATTTGTAATATGAGCTTACAAGACGTGACAATTGTCAACCTACAAATCTCAACTTCCTATTTATTCTTTTATATTTTTTGTTTTATTATTTCATGACCATGCATACAAAAGATTAATTTTGGTTTTTTACAAAAGAATGACCGTGTTCGTGGAGACTCGAGCCTTGAAATTAAAGGACGTTCGTTGTTACGTCGACATAAGAGGCTATGTCGTGAAAGCGGAAAGAGGATCCTGTAAGAACGAGCAAAGCTCAGCTCGAGTACGGATCGAGCCTCGATGCCGTACAGTGGTTGACCGTGACCTACGCCATACAAACAAACGTACACATACACACATATGCTTATTCCTCCCGTTCTTCAGTGACTTTCTCGTAGTTATCGGTTAACAAAAAACATAGGAAACGTGGCACGTTTATCTAACTAAACTTGGTCTCATTAAATATTATGTATTGATCTCGAATATGCGCGCTATTATGCATCTTAAATAAAAATAAAAAAGGAAACGCGATCGATTATTAAATAGTAGTCAATAACTGTAACGTTTACTCTACTTCTATATCCTTAGTGAGGACAGACTGAAACGAGAGGATTTACTAGAGTCCCGAGGTGTACCATTAATTGCGATAAAGTAGCAATAATTTCTTCCTACGAGCAGAAAAACTTCTCTCTAGGGAGACGTAAAGGTTACGACCCCGTTGCCGTGCGCGGTGAACGCGCATCGACGATAATCTTTCGCTCTTTCCTCTCCCGAGAGCGTTTTCCCAAGGTCGGACGAGTGTAAATGCCGATCGGTCTAAGTGCTAAGTGTGGCTCCGAGCGATCTTTGCTAGAGAACAGGCCTAAGGCTACGGAAAGATCGAACGGCTATTACTCTCTTATCTTTTCGCGTTTTGTTTTTATTCGATGGATCTTTCGACGTAAGCGAGAAGAGATCCTTCAATTTTGATCCATCTTAAGGATCGCAAATTAATGTTTTTCTCGATGAACGTGGCTTGTTTTAATGTTTTAAAATAACAAAAAAAAACACACACACAAAAAATATCCTCATTCTTTCCAAACTTCTAGATTTTTTCAAGATCAATTTTATCACCGATCTTTAAAAAACAAAAAAAACTCATGATTTTTATCGTAAAAATGGAAGATTCGGCATTGTAGCGTAATCTGCTGGCGAAACTAAGTATCGCGACGGTTACCGACTGGGCTCGCCATGGTTAGAACGCAAAGATTTCAGACCGCAAACCGCAGACCACAGAATGGGCTAGTTCGAAGTATCGAACATTCTTCCCTACCTTCGAGAATCGTGCCTCTGGATTGTAATACCTATACGTGAATTCTTTTCCGAACAGGGATTTTCACGAAACATGTTTAATCATAATACTTTATAATGTGCATATCTTGTTTTTTGGTCAATAAAATAGAACGCTTCATACTTTACGAATATATATGTATATAACTATGTTCATTAGGCCAATGAAATTCGACGATAAAACGACAGAACTACGATTCTAATAAGCAAAAGTTTTTAATCATTTTAATTTTTAGGTAAAAGAAACACTTACCCGACTCTATAATCAGTGCACGAAGGTGGTGGATTCCAGACGGTACTATGGCACAACATCCAATCGCACCAAATCTGTAATGAAATAAGAAAAACGTGAGATACATTCCTACAGATGAGCGAATAATGCTGCTATTTATAGAAATCCACTCGACTTTTTACTCTCGTCAACAACAGCATTCATCAATCTTTTGGAAAATAAAATGTATTCAAACGCTCTTGTATCGCATCCGCATTATCGCCAATATTAATGGTCTCAACGTAGAAACGTTACACCTTCTTGAGAAATCATCGCTGAGAGATCAACGGACTGTTAACGAGGCAATCAATGATCATAAAGAATTCACTTTGTCAAGAATATTTTTTAAAATTTATAAAAACAAGAGTAATAAAAAATAATATAAGCAAAATTTGGAATTAAATGTTAAACCTATATTGCAATTTTATTATCATTAACGTAACAAAAATCATAAAGTTGCATATATACTTTGAATATCAGTTCAGGGTAAGAAAATGATGATCAGACGATCATTAATATAATACAGGAAACATACATGGTTTTGTATAAATCAAAAGATTTATAATAAGTAAGTCTATTAATATCTCGTAAAAAAATATTATTTCTTCTTTTTATAAATTTTTCACAAATCTCAAATGTATCGTGGAAGATCGATTCATCATATCGAAGCGTGATTGATTGAAATGAAGAAAGGGAAAAGAAGAAGAGTGCCGATACTGTCGTTGCAATCTCGTGATCGACCGATCTTTGTCGATGTAGCTGAACGCGCGGGCATAGATTACGTGCGATTGGTACATTAATCGTGGACACCTAGGTTGCATAATAAGTCGAGACATGAACGAACCAGGTCCAGGTCTTGACACCGGCCACCGGCGGAGGATCTTGCGTGGGTGCGAATCTCGCATCGCTTCATAAATCCTCAACCGCTTAAGCTCGTTCGCATGCAACTAACAAGGGCAGAACCATTTACGAGAGGCTCACATTTTTTTCAAACTTTGCATACTTGTAGTAGTCCATGAGAATATACATTATACTTTCAACAAAATACAGATCTCCAACCGTTTGCGAAAAAACAAGGGTTGAAATTTCGCAAAAATTCTTATAGCCGGTCATTCCATTTCGTACAATGCATTCACATGCAAGATTCACTCAAAACTTGTCAGCCCTCTTCTACGTATTAGACACGTACATTTCTATTATATATGTTACCGTCAAAAAGTGTATTTTAATTTAATATAAGAGTCATTAAAATCTATTTACTTTAAGTATAAAAAATATTTACCGAAACTTTTCAAAGAAATTGCAAAGATGCACAATTTACAGCATTGCATTCTCTGACATCTTTTGAAAATTTGCAGATCAATTTATAACTCGAAAAGGTATTTTACGCGTAGACAAAAGAGTGTAATTTAATTTAATAAAAGTTTCATTAAAATCTATTCACTTTTAGTATAAAAAATATTTACCAAAACTTTTCACAAAAATAGCAAAGTTGTACAATTTACAGCATTGCACAATCTCTGATATTTCTTTGAAAAGTTTCTGTAAATATTTTTTATGTGTTTTTCTATGCAATGCGATAAAGTTTTAAGTCTACATTCTCTTTAATCTATTAATTATTCTTAAAATATTTACAAGAAACGTGTACACCAAAAACAAAGATAATTTAAAGAGAATTTATAAAATGTACCTTAATAGCAGGTAGAAGGACCTGCATATCTTCTCCTATGACCAATCGAGGTTCCTCTCCACTATCCAACTGTGCCTTCAATAAAGATACTCCACGTTCCAAAATTAAATTAAACATCTGCAAAGAGACGATAAGAGCACGTTCCTGAACCTCCGATCGGTATCCTTGTTCCATTTGTGTATCTGAAACATATTGAAAAAGGTTACTATAAATCTTTCGAAGTTTATTAGAAGAGTAAACAAATCTAATTCATGGGAAGACCACCCTGTTCGTAATTATAAAGGGAATTGGCTCCATCGCGAGGAGCTTGTTCGTTATTCAAATTTGAATTGGTGAGCAGTCATGTGTGAAAAGGTAGAAGTAGTAAACGAAACAGGACGTTGATATCCGGAAGATAATTCTATGATGATAATCGTCCTTCTTTCGAAGGAATACGAAGAGAAGAAAAGTGAATGCCGGTAGCAGTCACGTTTCGGTGATCCTCTTCCACAAGGCTCGCAATCTATTCGCTCTTTCTCGTGGAAAGAAAAAGACAGATAATGCTGTTTTCTCTCTCTCTCTCTCTCTCTCTTTCTCTTGTACTTTCGAAGAACTGTCATTACATGTTGTATGGAAGCTCTATGCGAGGAGACGAGATCGTCGTGGGTTCATTGCCGTAGGTTTAGAGGGAGAGAAGGTTACGTCATGACCTTCGACAATCAGCTCCGTTGAGTAAAAAGTAGGAATGATTTCCGGATCGGTGTTTCTGTGAAATTCGATGGAACAAAGCGTAGATGTATGACATTAGCGGTGGATTTTACCCTTATATTACGAGATCTTGCATCACTCGAGTAAATGAGTATCCTAAGTTATTTATTATCTCCCATTCACCGCTCGCATTTCGATCGAAAGAGATAAGGGAAGTGTAGAGAAAGGGCGTTGGGAAGAAGTTACAACCAAAGACCGTCCCCACTCCCTAAAAATACTTAACATTTTACTTTCGATAATCGAATGTTAGTCGATCGTTATACGCTATTAGAACTTCATCTCGAATATTTCTTCTAAGTTTAAACAAATATATATATTATTAAATAATTTTAATATTAAACTATTTTTTAATGGTACAAAACGAAGTAGGATATAGTGATACGATTATTATTATCAATATTAAACATATCAAATAAATCAAGAACAAACATTACATACGTCGTAAACGATTCTATCATCAAATTCACTCTATTTTTTCTATTTTAATTTAAAGTACAAAAATTGAGTTCAATAAATATAGAAAAATTTGTCCTACAACAACCAACCTAGCGTAATCTTCAAATTTACGTTATTTAGAGAGATACGATCCTTTTTATCTGTATACGTCTATCTGCAAACGGATATTCATTTCCTATGTGAAAAAATAGATATTTAACGTCCACACGAAGGAAAGGAAAGGAAAGTGCTTCGGCTCGTCTTACTACGCGCGATCAGCTTGTTCATGTTCGTACATTAGAAGAAAAAAAAAAACGAAGAAGAAGACAAGAGAGGAGAGGTTAAAAAAAAAACGGAAGAAGAGAGAGAAAGAGTTAGGACAAAGAGGAAGAGATTGCGGCTAAGAAAGAGTAAGTAAGTAACGTTTTCTCGTATCGGCAAGCAGATTGATTCCACCACGAAGATGAAGAGAAGGCGTTCTAAGAAGTCAGTCATTGAACCGCGAGCAGGTTGAATACCGAATCCCAACGACCATAGGCACGGTGAAAATCTCTGGTTTCCCTTCTTCGAGATCTCGAGATACACGAAGAAGGATGTGGAAGCGCAACGTCGCTGATACTCTAGCGAAACGAAGAAAGAAAGAAAGAAAGAAAGAAAGAAAAAGAAGGAGAATGAAAACGAGAGAGAGAGAGAGAGAGAGAGAGAGAGAGAGAGAGAGAGAGAAGGAGGAAGAAAGAGAGAGAAGGATGGACGCGGAAGTAAAGGTAACAGAAGAGACGAGGCTTTTCATTATCTCGTATATCCATCGCTAGTAATCGGCATAGCCGACATTTCAGCATCGTTTCCACCGTACATTGAGGCGCTCGAACGAGAACTAGGAGGTAGTGAGATAGTATTATATCTTGCTTTTACAAGAAAAAAATATAAAGATAGAGATAGAGAATAGACTTGCTTTACGAGGGCGACATATACCGATCCCTTTTATCACTACTTTCTCTCTCTTTTTCCCTCTATCTCTCCCTCTGACTACTTCTCTATCATGTATTTTTTATAAATGAAAAACAACGTTAATTAAGATAAGATTACTGAATCGAATCATCTATTAAATGACAATTAGACATTTTTATATTTAATGGTAGAAATTATCGACAATAAATCCTAAATAAATCGTTTATTTTTCTATCCGTTAAGATTTATAAACTTAATTAAGATGTCCAATTAATAATCAAATTTAATCGGTAGTTATTAAAAAAGAAACGTACGATTATACTTTACAACATCCCTCTCTCCCTTGTTACCTATAAATTTATAAATTATAAAATAAATACATTCATTTTTAATAGTTAAAATTAAAATGTTAATTGAGAGTTTAAATTATCAGCAACTTCGACAATTGACTGACATTTCTGAGAAATACTTTTTAACGGATCGACGCAACGTATACCAAAGTATTCGTGTGGTAAGGCCGTCCAAATCCGATGAATCTGTCGCATTAATTATTTTACAGTTAATCATTTCCTTCCACGAAGTTTTGACTTTATAAATTCTCTGACGTTTTCAATGAAATTAGCATCGGGCTACTATGACGGCCAATCCAATTGACTCATGCCAGATTTGTCTTTCCACTCAGTGCAGAGAGCCTGCTCTAATGTTTCGGGTCATTGCCTTCTTGTACGATCCAATCTATATTTTTCTCAATAAACCAACAGTTAGTAGATGATGAAGAAGCCTTTTTATAGATTTTGTAAAAACGGTAATTAGTAAATAAGTCTGTGTTCTTATTGAGATTCCAGAACTTCAACCGGAAAAAGGATTAAAGTTCACATAATTAACGTGCTGCTATCTTTAAAAGTGTTGAATGTCTTAAAATGCGAAAGAAAAAACGTTTGAAAATCCGCGAAATACCGCATATGTACTTGCCTTCGTTTTACATTCACTTGCTTGTTAACACATCCTGGCACGTCAGCACTACCTAAGATGAGGATACGATGATCCCAAGGATTTAAGAATTGCTTCATTTGTTGTTGACATTGAAATGAAAATGAAGAAATGAATCTTTAAGTTTTACTCCCAACATATTTTTATTTATTTCTCGACAATAAAAGCATCATAAAGTTCAAGCTCTTCAACGAATTAACCTTCAACAGAAATGAAGAAAAACCAAAATTCGATGATATCGTTTCATAATCTATATATCTGTTTAATTTATCGCGGACGTTTAACTGCAAGGTCAACAAAGAAATAAAAAAGAGAAAATCTGTGTGGTCTTCTTCTTCGAAATGCTTAGCGTAGGAACAGGCCAATTAGTTATGGAAACTTTATTACAAGTTCTCGGCTAATTATTAATGCGGTCATTAGCTAGAATTTTGCGTACCGCCCGTTAACTTCCTTTTCTTTATCATCTATCTTTCTCCCTTAATTTTTCCCTTTCACTGTTATTCACTCCGATCTCATCTCGTTATAAACACTGATTGATTAATCACGACAAGATTATTTTTTGCAAATAAATTCGCTTTGAATATTCATTATTGTTATAATGTTCGTGTATTATAAAAAACATAATTGTAAAGGAAAGAAGCAAAAAATTCGACACAGAGCCCTCTTTTGCAAATATCTTGGTTAACGAAGGCTAAAGCTTAAAGGGGGACTTAACACTGAAAACAGCAATCAAGAGCGTTGTATGCCGTATAATAACGATGAAAAGAGAGAGAGAAAAAGAGAGAAAGAAAAAGAGATGAAGGACGAAGTCTGTTCCTGTTTCCAGGACCAATATTAACACGATTACATTGCGAGAACGAACGAAAATCGAGTTATCCAGCTGCACGAATGATTAGATTACTATCGATTTTGGCTGAGCTCAACTCGGACTCACTGAGTTTTATCTTTTTCACTTCTTTCTAACTTTAGCAAAAAAAAAAGAAAAAAAATATCATCTACCGTATCAATGTAGGAATAAAATAAAATGGAAGTAATGTTCATCATTGAAAGTCACTAAAATCACTAAAATCTCATTGCAAATAAACAGTACTCGTTAATTAACCCTTTTAATAGTGAATATTCTCAACGGAAGCAATCTGTGTGAACGGCACGCGCCTAGTGGTTGCCACCATCAAGAACGGAATACTTTTTCTGCTATTGTAAATTATGTTGATTGAATAAAAGAAAAAAAAAAAAGAAAAGAATCTTAACCGTGGGGGAGATCGAAACAATTGATAAACGTGTACATACGTATACATAGTATAAACTTATAAAACGAGTTTATAACTATAGAAAAAAAAAAAATTCTAAACATTAAGAAAATATAATAAAAACGCGAATTGATTTTGCGAGATAAAAAAACTGGTGCACTCCTTTAAAATGCAATTAAAAAAATTAAATAAATTGAATTATTTACTTAGAGGAAAAACATATCGAAATTTTACAAGACGTTCGCGTTATACAAATAGAAAATCAAAAAAAAAAAATGTGGATAACATAAAAATCAAAATATTCGTGTAAAGATATATCAAAATATATCAAAAATATACAGTTCGATGAAGAACTATGAAGACTATGGCGAAAATTTCAACCTTCCTGCGTTACGCTGGGCTGTATCTCTATATCTCTATCTCTATCTCTTTTTTCTACTTTTTTTTCTTTCTTTCTATCTATCTATCTATCTCTCTCTCCCTCATGCAAGTGTGAAAAAAGCTTTAAGCTGCGACCCGGGAGCAATTTACTGGATTTATGATTTAACGCTCGTCCCTCAAGACTCGCTCTGGTCTCTCCTCTCGCGTACATATAAACTCTCGGCATCTTGATTACCGCGCTTCTGCGCATGATATTTATGTTTCTTTAATACGCGAATTACTTTACGAGAACGCCTCGACGTGCCTTAAAGAATAAAAAGAAGAAAAAGAAGAAGAAGAAGAAACTCGCACGGTGGGGTTGCTTATCCCTACTGAAATTGGAACATTACTAAATACTACAAATTTATTATACGAAAAAATATTTAGTCTTACAAACATATATTTTATTGATATAACATATTATATTTCTTTCGATAAATCCTACAAAATCTCTTTTAAGTTTCAGTCTTCTCTCCCCTGTTTTTTTCTTTTTTTTTATCATTGTTTATATACAAATCTAATCACACATCGATGTTAACGTTGAATTTATTTTGTGCATAAATAAGAATATTCTTTAAATAAAATATATATATATATATATAAAAGTACGAGTTCTAATCTAAAGAATAACCTTGTTCTTCGTAAATAAGCATCTAAATAGCAATCTGAAAAGGGATTAGAAAAATGAGATAGTCAGAATGTCTCGCTTATATTAAGTGCCCTCCGTTCGTTCCTTTAATTATCGTCAGGATGTAATTCGTGCACGGTCGAACAAATCTCGTTCGCACGGCGGAACGTAGAGGAATCGAGCGGTGCACCAGTAACGAGAAAAAAATAAAAAGAAAGAGAAAGAGAAAAAGTAAGAGTAAGAGTAAGAAAGAGAGAGAGAGAAGCAAAGAAAGGAAGAAGGCAGTCTGGCGCCAGAAACCAAGTCGTTGCACATCGCGCGACTTGCCAACGAATCATCGCAAAGGATCTCGAGATATCCACGTATACGTGTTGCTCCCAGGTACTCGCTGATCTTACTAACAGTGTTGACAAATCCATGGTGATCCTTTTCTGTTTATTTCGTCGATAAACGAAAAACGAAACGAAACTAAAGGAAGATCTCGTTTCAATGTCCCCTCTTATTCCATATGTACCTATTTATATCCTTATATGCATGAGTTAAGTTATCTTAAACGAGTTTACAAGTTATCGAACGCGCGAATGAAACTAAACAAATAAAAATAAAATGAAGGAAATAGAAAGAATGAAGAAAAAGAGCTTGCTGCGAGAACAATTTAATAAAATAGCGCCATGATGGTACCGGTACCCCGGCTGCTCGAGTATCCGATTACGATATCCATTTAATGGTCGCGGTGAAATAAATTCAGTGAAAAAAACGATTTACTATTCTTGAACAGAGTTTTGAAATACGAGGAGAGATAAGAAGAGAAGAGGGAAAGGTATCCTCGCACAAGCGAATGACTGACAGAACGTCCTACCGGCAAACCAATCGAGTTCGTGTGTGTGGTCCCTCACTCTCTCTCTCGAAGAATCGAGATGAATTTCTATTTCTCTCTTGCGGAAGAGTATACGGCCGTAGTTCGGCCAATCTTCTTACTTATACTTCCCTTCCTTCCTTCATGCTCACTGATGATTCCTGAGAAAGAGCGAAATTCCATCAGGTAATCTTATCCGTAAACATAGAAAGCAAACTGAATTATACTTTCAATGATGTATCCCTTCTCTGAGCTTCGATTCCTCTGTCCTGACCCCTAACTTATGTTCTATTAACTGGACTCCAAGAAATTCTTCATTTTTTTTATGAATATACAATATTAGAAAAAGTTTATGATTGATATTTAAAAACAACGATCATAATTCTGTTTTCACTTTTATAGAGATCGTATATTAATAATAACCATTACAACAGGTAGTAGCATCGATCAAGCTCGTTTCAACGCGGCCTCGTATAGTCACGCGATCGTGATGATATCTACTTTCGAGTCATCATTGATAATGTCTCCATTAATCTCATTGTAAAAAACAAAAGGTTTTAATCGATTATAAAACACATTCCTACTGTACTATGATGTATGATCAAACATGAACGTATAAAGATTAATAACGCATGAACATGTCAACATGATATAAGTATTTACTCCAAAAAAAAAGAAAACAAAAAGAAGATCGATTCAAGAAGTGTGTCTCAAAAGTGGCCTAAGAAAAATTCAGAAGCGGAGTGGGTGGAAAAAAAATGGGGGTGAAACGTGTAATATTCATTTCTCATACAACTCACTAAATTTTCTAAAACAAGATCAACAATTATTGAACAACAGGTATATGCAAATATGAGAATCCGTATCATAGTTAGTTAATCTATGATAATGAATTAATCTAAGACGGTCAGTCGGTGTGTTTTCCGTAATAAACAAATCCGTAATGATTAGTCTCTTAGTTAATTTGTTTTGTTGTTGATCATTGTAAACGTAATATAAAAAAAGCGAATTATTCAGCTATTCTGAAGAAATAACATATTCAAGTTTAAATCTCTATCTATTTCTGTACTAAATCATACACTTTTTCTATACAAAAAAAATCTTGTTTATTAACGATATTCT
Organism: Polistes canadensis; assembly: GCF_001313835.1. NCBI lineage: Eukaryota > Metazoa > Arthropoda > Insecta > Hymenoptera > Vespidae > Polistes > Polistes canadensis. The sequence goes on along the minus strand of NW_014569631.1, from coordinate 54,290 downwards.
ACGATAATTGTGAAACGTAATATGAAAACTATGTTAAAAATTGTCGTACGAATTAACATAATCAATTTTACTTTTTTCATTATGCATAGAAAAATTCTGTAATCTATGTTTGAAAAACATTAAATTGGTCACGGCGCTATACAACTTGGATGATTAGCAACGTATTCCTTGAATATTCGAGACAAGATAATTATTGATTCTCTCGGTCAATGATTAAATTCATTGCTTGCCATATCGAGATCTCTCTCATTCGTTTTAACATCAAAGTTAAAAGCAGCTTACTGAGTAGACAGATTCCTTATGATCGTTAGTTAACTCGTATGTATTCGCCTGAAAGATCGGCCAGTAAGCTCAATGTCATCTACGTCTCTAATCCTTGTCCCGCAAAAAAAAAAAAAAAAAAGATATGAGACGATTACGTGTTCGCAAATGAGTGAGAAGATCGATGCAAGAGAAGAAGAGCTGGTGCAAGAAACGAGAAGAAATACGATGAGGAGTATGGTGTGTTCTCTAAGAGAATGCTAGTAGTAGTGGTAATGGTGGTGGTTGTGATGCACATCTTCTGCTGGAAACTCTCGAGCTCAATGTATGACCTTGGCGAGACTTGGCGAGGTCATTGACATGATTCCGTCCTATCTATCGACCGAAAAGATTGCTAGGGCTTAAGCAAAAAAAAAGATAACAGTAATAGAAAAATAATGGACAAGACTCGAAATACAAACATGACTTTTCTTATCAATTCTTATCAATTCAGTTTAGTTTGTTCTAATCTTCGAAAACAATTTGAGGATCTCGAGAATCTCTAAACTCGTGTATGAAAATCTCATGCGAATTTAGAGACTTTATATAAAGATGCAACGATAAACGATAGTATCAAAAATTTCAACGATACCGACGACTTTTATTCCTCGCGTTCTCGCTGAATTGACATTTTACGTCGTCTTTTATTATTACACGTGTTCAGATTCGAATACGAGAATAACTTACTGTTTGTACAACACATCGGTAGGTACGTCTTTATTGTGTTAATGCCAAACACGACAAAATTCACATCGACGCTGTCTCGTTTAAATTCTACTTCTAGACACCTGCATCTTTCCTAGACAGATTTATCTCGTACCTGTATCCTAAGCTTTATACACATATATATATCTAACTATTTATATTTATAAAATGTCCTATTCTAAAGTACATTGAAAAGGTTCTTCTCTCAGTTTACAAACAATTCCACGTCGAGGTTTAATTACAGTCCTCCGTTGAGGTTTAATGTCTCTCAAAGGAGGAAAAAGAGGAATAGAAACGAGTATTTTGCATCACGCCATGGTATCAGGGGCACGCAAGCCTAAACCTTCTCTTCCTGTCTTTCGTTTATTTCTTTTTTTTTCTTTCTTTTTTTTCCTCTTTCTATTTCTTATTGCATTTCATTTTTCTCTTATATTTTTTTCTAGGCACCAAGCCTAGGACCTAATACAAAAAATATAGTTGCTATAATCATAGTATTAGAAATGATATAGCTGATGTGATAACTACTATAATAAACACTGTGACAAATCTCAAAAAGCTACTGATCTATCTATAAATTCTTGAACACATGAACGGTTGAAAAAAAAAAAGAGACATACTTCGAACATGTTTGGAAATGATGGACGAGACATCCTCGAAGTACAATATTCTTGGAATAACAAATATAGAATGAGTGACGTAAAACGTTGGACCCGACTGTAGGAGGGAAGATTTGTGTACAACGTTGGAGGCAACGAAGGAAAGAAGAGTCAAAGAGTCTCACACAGGGAGCAAGTTCCTCATTAACATTCATAGAACTTTATATCCGTAGAAGAAGATATTATTATTCGGCGAATTTTATTCTCAGACCATGTCATAGAACGGCTGTAAAACGTAGCCCTATAAGAAGACTTCACGTGAAATTCATTAGAATATGGAAATGAAAATACACTGGGTGTAAACGGTAAATCTTAGAGATGGCTTTACTACCGTATGACGAGAAAATAAAATTTAGAAAAAGATGCTAGTCAAAGACCCTGTAACCTTACCCCCTCCCCCACCCCCTCTCTTTCTCTTTTTTGTTTTGTCTTTTTCCTATCTCAGCTTTTTGAATCAAAACGATCAGACCAATGCCAATGTCGATAACGAACGTAAAAAGTGCGATTACATTTGGTCAAAATTTATGTACGAGCGAGCTTAGTAAAATCTTATAATGGGAATATGCCGGAAAAAAATTCAACCGGAAGATCAAGCATAAAGATGTATAAAGCTTAGGCAGAAGATAAGTTCAGAGACGAGCAGATAGATTCGTGATCAACGAGCCCGTCTCACGTATTCGTCCATACTATCGAAAATTTAATACAGATGCATAGAATAGTTATTTCAATTGTAGGAAACCATTATTTACGTTGTTCATCAAGCGAGTACCTATTTCCTTCTTATTTCTTAATTTTTCGTTTATATTTTGGCAACTTACAATTAAATGTTGTTCTATCAATAGATAATATTAATTAACGAGTACGACAATCAGAACCAATTTGAAACATTTTAATAGTAACCCTCTGAAAATTCTTTCGTCTTTCCACTTTTCTTGCATAGCTTCGTACTCGAAGAAGGGTAAGGTGTTGCAATAAATTTAGGAACCTCAGTTTACATTTCGAGATCGCGAAAGGATAGAATCGTCGCGATACAAAAACGAATAAACGGAATAAGTGCTAAAAAAGGAGAAAGGAAAAAGAGAGAAGGATAAAAAAAAAATGAAAGAGATAAAAAGTAGAGAAGGAGAATAAAAGTGATTCTCGCGTGGGAATCTCATTACCCTTTCATGAGAGAAGCAAAGCCTTCTAGCTGCGTTGAATCGAAGATAGAAGCTCGGATCCTAGTAAGAGAGGGCAACGTTTCTGAGCCGGAAGAAAAGACGAGATATAAAAAATAGAGAAAGAGAGAAAAAGAAACATCTTTTCTGTAGCTCTTTGTCTATACCTGCGTCGGTCGATCTTTGTTTCGAGAAGTAGCGAACTACACACAGTTGGTATAAAACGGTGAATTCGATTCTAGGGTTTTCTGCACGAACGGAGCCCGTGATGAAAGAGCCGTGTGCTGCTAGTAGTCTCATGTAGACAAGAGGACGTGACCATCCCAAACTATCTCACGCACATGATCTGCGATTTATAACGTTGCTCTTCCGCTATACCCCCCCCTCCCCTCCCACCCCACCCCCCTTGTCTCATCCCACTGTTTTTCATCACAGGCCAAAAAGAAGAAAGAAAGAAAGACAAAAAAATAGAAACCAAATACAATGAGAAGGAAAAAAAAGGAAAACAATAATAATCTTAACGTGTTTCATTTTTGATTAAAACAAAACAACAAAAAAAAGAATCTTAAAAACATGTTTGTTCGTGATTAATCGTTAATGCTTGCTCGTTAGTAAAAAATAAAATGTTCAATTCTACGACGAAGAAAATATGTATAATCATTTTCTAATAGGGGGGAAGGGGGGTAAAAAAAAAGAAAAAGTGGTCAATTGAATCGCATGGTAAATCCACGTGCCACGAATGGATGACTACTCTTGGATAAATATATATATTTATGAAACTAAAAGAGATGGTAAAATAAAGAAGAAAAAAAAAAAAAAAAAAAAAAAAAAAAAAAAAAGGGGGAAAAAAAAAAAAAAAAAAAAAAAAAAAAGGGAATGAGAAAGACAACAACGAAGAAATATATAGAAGAGACGACGCGCGATTAATACGCGCACGAGATACGAACACAGCAACGTTGTACGTGGCCAAAGTAAATTGGTGGTCTGCTGTTGATGTATGGTAGAATGATATTATGAACAGCTCGTCGACTCATGCATATTCAACCAAATCCTGCATCACGAATGCTTCCCTTAGTCGGATATAGAATTTAATATTCAGGCATGTCGCGAATAGATCTAAGAAGAACCTCGTCGATGTCTATGATCGCATTGACGATTTTTATTCATTTCATCAAATTGCAAAAAATTCATATCTTATTATTGAATTGATTTTAATTGAAAAAACTAAATTGGGAATATAATTGTATCAAATAGTATACCTCAAAACAAAATTCCAATCATATTATAAGAATTTTTGTATATAAAATAAAATATTTCGAATATAAAATTGTTGAATTAACTTGAACCCAAAAGGAATCCTATGTTAGCAACTAACATGCTTGTAAAATCAAGGACGATCGTATCTAATACGTCTCAGAAAAGTAGAAGAGCGTAAATATCACGTGTATATCGCGTGTACGTTTCGCATTTCTTTAGTTTATCAGGAACGGTAGCAAAACGAGTTCAATGTCCCTCGAGTGTTCTCAACGGTATTACAGTTGAAAAGCTAACACGAGTTAAATAGGTGTAATACTTGGGCACCTACGCACCGAACAATTGATCTATATTTCTTGCATTTATTCGTCAAGATATTTGTGCATTTGTCATCAACGAGGTCGAGCATATTTACATAATTACTATTAAATAATTGAAAGAAACGAAATAATGGGAAAATAAATAAAAAGTAGAGACAGAGAAAGAGAAAAACCAACTGGTTGGTGGATATGGTGGTGGTGTAATATGAGCCACGTAAGTGGTTGTATGAGACAAGTAATCTGCATGGCTAATAATCCTGGAATCGTTCTCAATGCAAATATTTTCGTTCCTACGGTGAATGTTCTGATATCCAACGCGTTACGCGTCCGAACGGAAGAAGAAAAGAAATAATAATAATAGTAGAAGAAAAAAAAATTAAGAAGAAGACAAAGGAAAAAAATGAAAGAGGGCACGAAAGGTATTCCAAGAATTTCTTCGACCACCGTGCTACTTCGTCCTCCTTGTCGTCGCACATAGAGACTTTACGTGAGAGACTCGCAAACTTAAGATTCTTCGTTCCTAGTTCTGTTGGAAGGAACGCTTGAACGATCGACAGCTTTGTAGAAAACGTACCTTTCTTCGGGAGGGTGGACAACGACGGGTAAGATGGAACGAGGAAGATTCTTCTTTTAAAAGAGGAGGAGGAAGAGGAAGAGGAAGAAGAAATGAGGAAGGAAAGAGGAAGAAACGCGAGCGCAAGAGGGTTCATAACCTTCTTTCGTGTGGGTCCACGGATGGAATGCGTCATTAATGGCTCTCAGCGGCATGGCACTACTACCACTGATCAAGTCTTTACGGCACACTGAGGTATTCATAGATATTATTCGCGTCTTTGCAGGAAGTTATATTTTAACGGTCGTAAAAAGGCCGCACGTATATACGCTCGCTGGGATATTAAAATAAAAAAAGTGCTATTTGTACGAAGGTACCGAGCATAGTCATGCAAATACAAAGATAAAGATGTCTTTTTCTTCATTTTCCTGACTTCTACCGTTCTTGTCCTAAACATCTAGAAAGAAGTATCATTAGATGATAGAACCGCGACATTAAGAAAAGAAAATCTAAAATAAGAAAAACTGAAGGATAAAGAAGAAAATTGAAAGATGATCATGCATCTCTTCTGTGTTACCCTCACCCACCCCATCGATGAATTTATTGGGTCATTTTCTGTCGCATTTTCAAGTTCGAATATCTTGAAATGTTTTTTTCAAAAGAAAACATTACCTTGTAATTTTGATCAATCTTTACGATTAAATAGTTATAAATACCTTTAATCTTACGTCCAAAAGTATACAGAGAAAAATTCAATAATTTCGGATTAAAATAACAATTGTCGATACTATTAAATTGAAATAGAATCCGTGACAATAACAAAATCAATTTAAAGAAGCAACGTATTAATATATTATAATTGTATACCGAAGTTTGTGTCGTAATACAAAAATGTATAGAATACTATGGTCTATAAAACTATGTGGTTAATCACATAGCTTGGACAATCCACTCTGGACCTCCTCTTAGAACATAAACGAAAGACAAAGAATAAGTTATATGTGTGTACCGTACAAGAACGACGCTAAGGAGAATAAAGTAGGAGGCGTTTGTTTCGAGGCTGTGCCTGGGCTTGTATCTATTCCCGACCAAATGAATTACGACTTATTTAAAAGCGCTTGCCTCGTTTATTTTCCACGAGGTTTATCCTAGAGAGAAGGAAAAAAAGAGGAGAAAAAGAAGAAGCAAAAGAAGAGTAAAAGGGGAAGCACGGGTCCGAGTTTGCGGGCGACCATATTGTAAGATGAAAGAAACGAAAGTAGATATTACGAGTCGTTGGTACGACTTCCGTTTTTCCTGGTAAGACACGACTAAACCAAAGTTTCCCCTTTCTTGGCATATTTTAACACGAATACTAATACGTGTATACAATTTTCGCATAATAATACGATTCTCAGTCGAAAAATATTACCGGTCAACGATCTTCTCTAGAAAAAAATAAACAGACAACTATAATTAACTTATCAAATCGGGAAAGCTAATAAAATTAACTCAAAATACTAATTAAATTCGATAAGACTTCAAATACTCCATTAATTTTCTTATAATTGATATCTTTTTTTGTGTATTTCTAATCTATAATAATTTTTTTGTTGTCAGTAGAAACTTATGCAAGAAAGGGGCAAGAAATCATCAAGTAAATAAGACACGGGCTCCTCCGTAGAATAATCCGAGGAATCTTTAATGGGAAGGTAAACAGAATGAATGACCATGGAAAAACGATCGGCATAGTCGGCGAATGCCGATCTACGAAGGTGGTACAATGCACACGCTGATCCCAAGAAATGAATTCCTTAGAAAGAACGTTCGCTTTAGGAACCTCGAGAGGTGTACACACGGTAACAGCCTTTTGATCCTGCAGAACCAAACGTTCGTTCTCTTTCTCTCTCTTACTCTCAATGCATCGTACGTGCGTTTATCATCATCGTTACACGATTCCTCGTGCTTAAAACCCCGTGAGTTAGCGATTTATATACGCTCGCTGTCGCTTCGTTCGGTTAAAAGATCGTAGAGTGTATCAACTTGGGTGCGTAATGACACGCATGCCTGAATTCTAATGACATGCAAGTTAACAAATGGAGGTTAAATCGACGTCGTTCGAAGGTACCTTCCGCCATCTCGAAAGACTCGTAATACTCACCGACGTATCTTGATCAGAGTATACTTATATGCAAGTATATATCGGAGAATCCACTTATCGTCTCGGAAACTCGTGTTCTTTTTCGAAAATTAAACGACCCCGGTAAGAAAGAATTACTTTCAAGAATTTTAATACCATCTATATTGTAATTTCTTACAAGCAAACAAGCTAATATGAATAATTGTGTAAAGATACAGTAAATTTGCAGTACACGTTAAAAACAAGACGCGTGTACGACGCTGACTGGCAGCCAACGTTTGCGATTTATGCAGCGACTGGTTAACAACGCGGTCTCGTCATTAATTTATAAATTATTCCTTTATTTCGTGTCCCAACCAAAATTATCCGTCGTAACTCGTTATTTCGAAGGACAATTCTTCACCCTCACGTACTTCGATAAGAAAAGAAAATTCTTTAAGTTGTGCTCTATAATCCCGCTGTTGAAAATATTCTACGATTTTTTATAATTAATCCGTGAAAATTAGAATCATACCGATATTTTAAGTTTAGAAATTAATTCGGTGCAATTTTTTGAAACTATCATTATTCCCATCACTGAATGCTTTTCGTATTTCAAACGAAAAAATCAACTGTTGAAACTACCGACATGATTTGTACAGCATTAGGAAAAGGGACGTTCTAACTAATAGAACGTATAAAATATAGTATCAACTATTTTAAAGTGGAAATTTCCGAAGATTTATTCGAAAAAAGGTTTTTTTTCTCTGTACAGTGGAATTTCCGAGGAATCATCCATTACGAGCTGCTTCCACCTGGTCAAACAATAACTACAGACTACTACCAACAGCAGTTAACCACTTTATACAATGAACTGGAACGAAAATGGCCGTTTACCGGACCACGGAACAAGCCACGTTATTTTGCAACATGACAACGCTCTGCAACGCGTTGCTTTAGGCACGTAAGACACCATTTATTCCTTGAGATGGGAAGTTCTCCCTTATGCAGCTTACTCTCCAAACCTGGTCTCGTCGGATTAACATCTTTTTAGAAACTTACAACATTATTTGTCGGGGGAATGCTTCAAATCGCTCGAAGAGGCCCGAAAATTCATAGAAAATTTCATAACCAGGAAACCACAATTATTTAACGGGACTGTCATTTATATAAGTTACCCAATAGGTGGTAAAATTATTATAGAAAATAACGATGAATATTTCAAAACAATCCTAATATTCGTAATAAAATCTCCTAATTATTAATTTATTTTTACATCTAATAATTTGGATTTAAAAATCGCGAATTATTATAACATAATCTCTAAAAAAAAAGAAAAGAAAAGCGAATCTCTTAAAACGAATGAAATCTTTTCTTAATTCGATTAATGATTTGTCCATTAAAGAAATATCCGTGAACTCGCGTGGATCATAAAAACATCCGATATCCGAAGATGAGTAGGTGACATTCGCTAAAAGAGACGAGTTTTAAGGAGAACGCGTCCAACCTGAAGGATCATCGAACATACTCGCCCCGTGGACATCATCCTGCCTTCGTTGGAAATTCCTGCTACCGTATATCGATGCGAGGATACATCAACCGCACACAAACATCGAAGGATATGTCCACGAGGCCGTCGCTGCTGTTCATTCACCCGACCTTCGCAAGGTCACGCGGCCTGGATAAAAAGAAGGGAGATAGAAGCATAGAGAAACCAATGAGAAAGAGTGAAAAAGAGATAGGAGAAAGGAGTGAAACGAGAGGAAAGAGGATCTAATCAACGCCCAACGTCATGCTCCAAGGAGCATCGTACGAGAAAAGGAAGAAAGAGAAAGAGAAAGAGAAAGAGAGAGAGAGAGAGAGAGAGAGAGAGAGATTCCACAGAACAGCAAGGAAAAGAGAAAGGAAGATCGAAAGGATGCGAGAAAGGTAAAATAAGAATGAAAAATAGAGTAAGACTTGTATAAGAGCTAGAGAAGTGTAAAATTTATCGTGTCGATGCTCTGCGCTGTACAAGTTACTTCTACAATGTCGAGCATTAAACTTTGATGGAATTTTTCGACTTTATTTTCTATTTATAAGCAAGATCTTTCTTATCTTCTTTTATCTGTCTCTTGTTTCAGTACTTTTAGTGTACCTTCATTCGAATTCTCTACTTTATAAACTAAAAATAAGAAAAAAGAAGATTAAAATTAACCCATAAGATACTAAAATTAATTCTAATATAGCATCATGTTTAATGATAAATATCTAGAGTTTATCATTTCAATAATCGATGTTTTTTGTCAGATATATGTTGGTTTACGAAGTAATTTTAAATAACGTTATATATATATATATGTCTTATACAAACAACGATTTCAGACATATTTCTAAAAAGCAAACGATCATTTTCTAAGAATCATAATGAACGAAATAAATGAAGAATGTATCTTTCTCGACTATTATTTCGAATATCATAGTGAACGAGGGGCAGGGGGGGAGGGAAGGTAAATTAAATAATAAACGTAATAACTTTGTTAACGATGTCGATTACGTTAATTTGTATTACGTATGCAATATTACTCCGCAAGTAGTAATTTTGTATAATTCGTAAATAGATGAAATTTAACTCGGAAGAAGACTCTATTGCACGATCCCGAAGAAATAAGATCTCGTTCCGCGGAAACAAAACAGATGAGGAAAAAGCGCAGAACTCTAAAGGACGTAATCGCGGACAAAGATGTAATCGCGAAAAGGATGTGGGTTGTACGGAGAAGGTCGAGAAAAGGTTGCAATTCGAATACTACTCGGAGGATGCGGAGCTTACGAGATTACGTGTGGTTCGGACAAACCCGTTTTTACCCATCTTACAACGATCCGTATATATACCACTCTCCGTCTCCTCTCGAATACTCTTCGAGTTTCTCCTGCGTGTGTCGTTTATGCGTGCAGTCCAGACGGCGAGTTAAAAATAACAGCAGCCGTGGTATTTATAGCAAACTACTAGTGGCGCCACTTTCTCCCCTTTCCTTCCTTCTCTTTTTCTCTCTCTCTCTCTCTCTCTCTCTCTCTCTCTCTCTCTCTCTCTCTTTCCCTTCTACCCCCTCTCAACGTTGATAATGAAACGTAATAACGAAGACCGTGCGAGCATCTTACCTCCGATCTTGGAAACTCTTAAGGTACGAACGTGTTTATGCTTGACAATTATAAATGTATACTAGTGTATAGACGTGAGGAATACATGCATATAAATATGTATATATATATAGGTACGATCACTTTAAGACCGACAACGAGTATTAAATAAATCTAAAGATCGCACCATTCATTAATTCTATAACCATGCTACGACCATTTCGTATCGCTTAAAAATCACGTCGTTATAAGGGGATTTAGAAGGAGAAAGAAAGAAAAAGATAAGATTAAGAACATGGAAGTGGAGAGGGGGTAGAGGGTGGAGGGGGAGGGTACGGGGATAGGGTTGGAAGAGAGAATCGAGACTCCCATATTATCTCGGAAGATCAGGATTACGTGCCCACCGAAACCCGTTCTCCGTCCATCCTCGTGAGCTACCGAACCTTTTCTCCGGGCACCCTGCAGTTTCATATCCCTTCTCTCGTTCGCAGTTTTAACCACCCTTCCCATTTACTTTTAGCGTTGCACAATTCATAGTTAATCGTGTACGTCCGAAATACAATGTCTGCGTAATAAGAAACTTTCGTACATTTTTCTTCGTAGATTCTTACAAAAGGGAAGCTTTGTTATACTTGGAAAAACAATTATTTTGTTTTCTAAGAATATCTCGTACAAACCTAATGATTGTATTTTAAAAGAAGGACAAAAATCTGAAAGAAAAAAAGGCGAAAAAAAAAATAAACCAAAGAAAAAGAGATAAAAAAAAAAGTATAGGCGAAACAGATTGAACAGACGTCCGTTACTGTGCAACAACCTGCGATGCATGCGAGCGCACAGGTTAGCTGAAATGGAGCGATGCGATGCGTTAGACGAAGAAAGAGAGAGACGAAGGAAGAAGCGGGTGCATTGCGCTCGGGCAAGTGGCCTTGACGTGGGCCGAGTGGCGAGGGCAAGGACGACTGCTCGAGGGAGATCTCTCCTCTCTTTTTATTCTCTCTTTCTCTCTCTCTCTCTGTCTCTCTGTCTCTCTCCCGCTCTCTCGAGCGCCAGCCACACGGCAGCATCAAGCACGACAACGCGGTAAGCAACCGCGCCCGACACACTCATGTTCAATCTTCTATTTCTCCTCTCTTCCTTTATATACATAGACGCATACATGATATATATATATATATATATATATACATATGAGTTTGTGTACGTCATATGATGCTTCTTATAAATTCTTATCCCTTTCGAAGGACTCATGTGGATTCTCTTCTGGCATAGCGTATGATGATCGACATAGTAAAAAAATCCCTTATTGACCTGTTTGTATTTTTCCTCTTCCCAGCATGTTGCTTATAAACACCTGAACCGAGATCGTCTTATATTTATTTTTTTTCACTGGAAAAATTTGTTTATCGTATAAACATGTATATTCATTAAATCACATGTATAGTATATTATTATGAAGATCCTGAAATTTCCAAATTTCTTCAACGATATTTTAATTTTCCCCAAAATCGTTTATATCGATTCTAACAAACAACAACAAAATTGCTACTAGCTGAACAACATATCGTATTTGGAAAAATAAAACGTTATTTTTTAACAATGGCGATGAAAGAATCATCGAGCAGGTCATTCATGGTAAACTGGGTGTTAGTTGGTGTGCGATACGGAATCATGGAGGACGATGCAGGATCGTAACTCAATAAAGGAAGAAAAGAATTGCAAAGGGACAATTCTCTGCAGCATACTCTCCATTCTTCCTCCAGCGGGACAACGAGATCGTCGTCCCTGAGAGGCAAGAGTTGGCTCCTCGAGTCGTTCGAATAATTCATGACGTCGCGATCTTACACGCGAAAATAGTTTATCGAGAGGGCTTCTGAGGTGGAAAGGATGAGAAAAGGAAAAAGGCTCGATCGAAAATCGATACACGTGCCGATAATACACATACGCGTACAAACGAGCCAAGAGGAAGATGATAAAGAGAGAAAAAGAGAAAGAAAATAGGGTGAGAGGAAGGGATTCGATCTTCTCATGGGGGTGGGAATAGGTGGAAGTTGATTGAAAAGAGTGAGAGAGAAAGAGAGGAGAGAAGGAGACAGACAGCAAGAGAAGAGAATGGAATCCATACGACATCAACCACCGTGAATGCTTGCACGCTGACAAGGTACAAAAGCCATCTTTTTTACTCTAACCACACCTAAACGTCGACTGCGTGCAACCGTCAGGTTCGAGGACGTTTCAAATGTCAGCCCAATGATGCATGGGCAAGTCCAAAGCGACGTTCCATCGTCTTGGTCTTCTTCATCTTCTTCTTCTTCTTCTTCTTCTTCTTCTATTTCCCCTTCTTGAAAACGTTTGACTGGCAATGCCACCGACAGATACAACAATAAAGGGATATAGCTTTCTGGAAATGCCCGAAAAATGGCTTTCAGTATTGGGGGGAGGAGAGAGAGAGAGAGAGAAAGAAGAGAAAAAAATAAGATGAACAAGGGAGAATGGCTTTAAATTACACATAGTGGCCTTGAGTGTTATACAGTAGCAATCATGCGTCATCACTCAGCTTTGAGTCACTGCATTCTTAAAGGACACACACGTTTTGTTCGATAAATACAAATTCAAAAGAAGTTGGATAATCGAAGCAGAGAATAATAGAATTATCGAGTACGATCATCGATACAGAAGAAACCACAAGAATAAATGTTTTATTTAAATTGGACAATTTTAGCATGTCGGATAAATAAAGATAAGTTCGTAATGCGTCAATGAAACATCTGCCGGATGACAAAAGTATACACTTTTGTTATATATATATATATATATATACATACGAAAATGACTGAAAATAAAGAAGCAACAGAGAGTGCGTGCATGCATACGTGCGTGCAGGTGAGAACTCAAAGACGATATATTTGTTTTGATACATATTTGCAGAGGAGGATTATAATTCGCGCCTCGATAGGAGCAAACAGTGGAATACGTTTTGGTTTTACGAGGATCGCGTGCCCATCTTTCCCAAGGGCAATCCGTTCTTCTCTCGAAGTGCGAGCGTGTGTGAAGAGAAATCGAACTTCGCGGACTGACCACGTAAAAACTCCCTCTTGCTTGCATGCAGCCTGTTTATTCTTCGTCGATCGATACTCGTCAGGACGCAGAAAAAACTTGATCGAGTCCGACTAATGAACTGGATTCATTTTTGTTGTCCTTATTGAAATCACAATTTGAAAAAAAAAAAAAAAAAAAAGAAAAAAGGAAAACTAGACCTATCTCGTCTTGATAATAAAACATTTTTCTAAGAAATTTTTATACTCGTTCAATCGTAATAATTATTTTTAATTTAGCATGATTATTCGCTTTACGATTGGAAATTTTTCTCTAGCAAGTTTTTAATGTACCAAGTCATCTTCTGAAATAAGAATATCTACAAGTATAAAGCGAAAAAGTGTATGAGATTCCCTTCGTCATTTCGAGTCATTTCGAATGCGAGTCATTTCGACGAACGAAAAATAATCATAAAAATAATTTTAACGATGCGTGGGATATCAGAAATGTAAACGTTATTAAGTATAAAACCGAGCTTAGGCATAAAGAATACTCAATGATAACGATAATGTTGGAAAGGAAAAGAGAGACATCAAGATAATGATTAGCAGAAAAAGCTCTCTAAGAGTCGTTGGAAATCCATGATAAAAGTCAAAATGGCTAATTAGCTTAAAACCACATTAATAGAAACTTAGATAATTAATTGTACGATCTTATGCGAAATAAAGTAAAGCAATATTGCACGGAACAGTGCATTACAACCGTGTCGTGAGACGGTAATAATTGTAATTAAGATTAGAAAATGAAAAGGTATTGCTAAGAACATATTATTGCTAACGTTTAAAACAACATTAGCACGTTCCTTTTAGAATGGAAAAAAGAGAAAAATAAGACAACGGAGAAAAAGAAAGAGAGAGAGAGAGATTTCCAAGCAAGCAAGCATAACTGGCGCTTGCATTTAAATCGCCTGGATATTTTAACTTCATTAATTTATTATGTACGTACACTCGTTGCATAGCGAATGCGCGCCACTCTTGATTTATTGTCCGTGCTAAAACACTGTCCGGCTCGCGCCTCAATAAATCTTCAACCCTTTGGACAGGAAGAGGAGCAGAAAAGAACTACTACTTCGGTGCCCCCTGCGTGGAAAAAAAGTAGTAACGTTCTTTTACATCACTTAACTTATGAGGGACTCCTCGAGTAGATGAGGAAGATCGAAAGACGTTTTCTAACGTGGATAACTTGAGCTTTCGATCTCGTAGCAGCGATAGTGTATCTACAATGTATATATATATATATATATATGTACCTACATATATAAGAACGCGAATGGAAAAACGGAAGAAACATGTTCCAAGGGAAAACGTTGGATATATTAAAGATTAGAAAAAACAAGAAAGATGAAAAATAATTCAAAATTAGAAATAATCTATCAGACGAGGGCACGGTCGAATATTAATTTCAAACTCTGACGCACTTTCTTAAGCCTGGTATATACAAAATCGTTGGCTCTTTTCCGCGATGGATATTACAAGCCGCGCCTTCGAGAGTGTGATCGTCTCCTCCTTCTTCTCGTCTTTCACCAGGTCTCACCCACCTATCTCCTCGCACCTCGCGTCCAACCTCTCTGACATTAAAATAATTTAATTTAATACCCGGCAATTCCGCTTATTGCCATTGCAACATCAATTTTAATAATAGCCATCTCAGTGAGATCCTCCCGACACCCTCTGGGTTTGCATCTGGACGATCAACCATCGCCGAACGCTTCCTGCCATCTTATTCTTGGGAACTTGATCGAGCATGTTCATGCGTCCTCGTACATTCGTCTTTCAGATCCAACAATACTCTTCTTATTCCTTGGTGAAACTGCTTTCGGCGTTAATAAGAAATCCATAGAGTATTTATAAAAATCGATATAATCCTTGAACGTTTAATAAATTTGATTAGCAAATGGAAAACCTATCAGTTGATCGCGTCCATTTCATCTCTATCGATTTCTTCGCTAGAATCTTAACCGGAAACGGAGCAAAGGCCCTTCATTAAGCCTGCGCACCGCCGGCTTTTCTGGGATAGCGATATCGACAGTACCCCGCGAGTACAGGACGTTAAATTACGCGATGTCCGAGGCAAGGAGAAAACGAGAGCAAAGAGAACCAGATACCGGACGCGCATTTATATCGGTGCATTAAGCCTGCGCATTGCAATGCGACGTGCTGCACCGCAATCCACCTCTATACTTCTCCAGCCGGTTCGCCAATTGTACGATTACGCGTGTATTTACGGACAGATATAAATCGGACTGATATTTTAGAAAGAACTTCCCTTCCTTCCTTCTTTTTCTTCTTCTTCTTGTGTTTCTCTTCCTCTCTTTCATTCTTCTCCAACTCTTTCCTTCACTTTTTCCATTAGAAACCTCAATAAAAATTCATTTTTTCTGTCGATTCTCTAAAATGTTAAAAACTATAGTGTAATTCATTCTACTCTTCGATAATTTTGGAATTATTTTTCATCCTAAGAAATGTGAACTCGAGTATTCTTATTGAAGGATAATTGGTCGACATGCAGAAACAACAATAGCAACAACGACAAAAACAACAAAGATCAATAATGGCAACGCAACAGCAGCATCAAACAGCCTGTAGCTATTTTTGTTGTTTCTTCTCGCGGACAGATGGTAGCCGGATCGCGTTACAGAAATTACCAATTACCTATAACATGCAATTTCTACCTGCCCTCGCTCGCTATGCTATTGTATTAATACGCGGCAACTACGTGGCACGACTGAACTTTCCTCTTCACCTCGGCATTTCTTCATATCATGATACGCACATAAGAATTTTCAATATATCTTGCAAAGTTTTCGCCAAACGTGAATCCTTTAGAAAATAAATCCCTCGATACGCGAGGTCTGTGGATAGTACAAATAAAAAATGATTGGAAGATGGATCGCGAAATCGTTAATTGTCGTCTTTATTACTCTCCCTTGTTCTAGGTTTAAAAAACTTGATTATACCTTCCCACACAACCCACCTTTTCACATCTCTATGATCAATAGTTCATGGTCTTCAAGTATTGGCTCACTCATTGTTGTTTAACTTTAGTGATCGTACGGGATCTAATTTTATTTACGAAGCAAGGCATTTGACTGAAATCGTTAATTATCTTTTTTTTATTCATTGCTCTTAGATAAGTGTACAGTAGTATTGGTGACCATTGGAAATCATTAGAATGGGATCGATAATCACTGTTCTATATTCATGATAAGATTTATTTAAAACCAATTTAAATCCCAATTCTCGTTTTCGAGTTCCTACTTTTGTATTTTTTATTCTATCCACAAATAGCGAAAAAAAAAAAACATTGGAAAAGTTTATAATTCATTGTCAAATTATTATTAACGCGTATATATATCTGATTCTTAATTTTGTTATAACTTCATTATTTGTTCGAGTTTCATTTAAATATTTTAAGAAGTATTTTTGAGATTTCTTAAATATTTAAAAACAACCACGTACAAAAATTCCATTTTTTCAAATTGTCACATGCATGCACATGAATTTTTCTTCAATCTTCGATCTATTTCAAATGAGCTAATATTGTATTTATCAAAGATGTCAAATTCATTATCCAAGTGTCGAAAAGAAAAATGATAGATAAAAGGACGTTCTTATTTTATCAATTTCCTTCACTTTTAAAAGTTCAATACTAAAGTAGATATTCTGTGTTCTCCCGAGTCAACGTTAATGCCGCTTTTGTGAAGCGTCGAGAAAATTTAATTAAAGAGCTACTTCTGACAGGACGGTAGAACGTCTAATTGAAAATCTCTCAAATACGTCCGTTTACGAACAAATTTATCGTGGAAGGATATTTTCATTACTTAGACAATAACACTCGATTGCGATTACTATAAATATCGTTAGCAACGGCTGATACAGCAATCTTCTTACTTTCTTTTAAATAATGACAACACACACCTATTTTCAAATATATTTTAAATATTACATAAAATATGTCGTCCAGATATATCTTGTCTACCGATATTTAATAATGTTACAGAATATTACATATAAGACATATGCGCTATTAATTCCCATATCAAAGATCTTTAGTCCAAATAGATAACTTTCGCTAGACGTTATCACGTAAAAGTTTAAAAGGACACAAAAAATTTGTGTATTTTTTCAAGTCTAAATTTTAATATTATATTTAAATTTCTTGTAAAATCATTTTAATTGTAAAAAATTTCAATGTAAGCTTAAAACCCAACAATATATTAACACATGATAAAATATATGATTCAGGTTGCGAAACGTTCGTTTTTAAGCGAATCTTTTTGAATACACATCATTCACGGAAGTCAACAGAACATCTTCTCCAAGGGTTAAAAAAAAAAAAAAAAAGAGGGGAAGAGAAAAAGATTATTTGCCAGGAAACGTACTTGAAAGTCAATAACTCCGATGTAGCCAATGAGTTTTGAACCATATGGAATTATTTTTCAAACACACTGGGCCTGGGGCCGTGTGTACTTATATGCAATATTTGCAGCCCTAAAATTTTATATCTCAATTCCAGAACTCTCGACTGGTACTTTACTCGAGTACCAGGAACCTCTACTCGTATATCCCTACGATATAATCGATCGTAATTATTACCGTTCTTAAAAGTCAAATAACGACAATAAAAAGGAGAAAAATTGGTGCGTACGTATAAAGTTAGAGAAAAAAAAAAAAAAAGAAAAAAAATAAATGTTTTGTAAGCCATATTAAATGACTACTGATGATACCTTTTGTTCTGAACATTGTTTGCATTCTATTTGGCATTCTTTGCGAAGCAACGCTAGTAGGTTAACCTCTGTCGTCAAGCATTATATCTTATTTACGAAGGTATGCGTTAATACGCGTTTGGACATAGCACGTGTTTGACCAGCGAATAAAAAAGGGCCATTTTCTTGAGCTGCTCTTCGAGTGACTCTTTCCTCGTAAAATAATTTCTTCCGGGTTGAACGAAACTTGGGCCGATCGAGTTGAGTTACAATCTCGACTTCAACTTGAAGCTTCCTCGATTGGGAGGGGAGTTTTAAAATGAATAAAATTAATAATCGGGTATGGAAATTTTAATGGAAATAGTTATGGCACACGTCTCGTTTCTTGATAATCGTTGATGTAGTCATGTTAATCATACTTATTTCACAATGTTTAACGTATTTAAACATTTTAGAACATTTTCATATATTACAATTATAGTCTTCTCGATATAGATCATAATTTTACAAAATTTCAAATTTTTTATTCTTTATATATATATATATATAATATATATATATATATATTAATTATTTATATATTATATATATTAATCAATGAAAAATCTACTTAAGAAAGTTCGAGCGATCACGATTCACGTCCGATTCTGTTTCGTATGTACGAGAAAGATGACTTAACAGGATTCAACAGGAGGATCATTGGGATTGTAACTCAAGCTCGACCTGTTTGCATAATATTCGTTACAAGGTGCTTCCTAGCAAAACAGTGACGAAAAGACTCGGGAGGTTCCTTGAGAAGTACGACGGAAGAGAATGAGAAGTAATTTGCCAACGCGATTTTCCAATCTTTTTTTTTTTTCTCTTCTTTTTTGTCTTCTTTTTCTTCTTCCCCTTCCTCTTCACCTCTTCGTCATCGTCTTCTACTTCTTCTTCTTCTTTTTCTATCCACGAATACAGTTATTATTCCTACTCAAGAGTTAAGCGCTTCCGCTACCACATACATATAATATATTCCCACGAGTCTTGCTTAATTAAGAGATCGGCGGGAGGTCAGGTGAGATACGGCTCTCTTGGATTAAAACAAAAAGTAACCTGCGTCTCCTTCCGCACAGAAAATGGATTAAGTGCATAGAATGATTAGGATGCTTTATTTATATGAAAAAAAAGAAAAACGAAAAAATTTCAACAACAAAAATAATGTTTGATTCGATAAGGAAAAAAACAAATGAGAATTAATGATCATGAAAATCATTAACTTTCTATGACACGTTTGACTTATAGTAAACAGAAAAATGTCAGGAGGCACGTGTTGTTTGCTAAAGATCGATGATATCTAACGAATTTTCTTTCGAGACAAACATTATCTATTTTCCAGGAAGTCTGTTCGTGCATCGTATAAACCACCGTTTGCGGTTTATTATTAATAGGACGACAAGATCGCGAGGCATTACGTGAAACACACAGCTCGTCAAGTTGTAACTGGTTCCGTTCCGAAGATAGACTCCCTCATCTATCTCCAACGATGCACCACGTACGAGAAGAACACGAGCAACCGCGGCGGCAGCAAGAGTACCAACAACGACGTTTCTCTCCTAAAGAAAGAGAAAGAGAGAGAGAGATAATGAGTGTGAGAGAGAGAGAAATAAAGAGAAAATACTCGGTACACATCACCAACTCGCGATGATGGCTAGCAAACCCATGGTGAACGGCTGTGGGAAGAAATAGTAAAGAGCACCAGGTGGGAAAATGACAAATGTCATTACATTAAGCAAGGCGCCGTGAGTATAGGCTATAACCTATGAAAAATTATGCGATCTCGAGCAAGAGAGGAGCTACCAGAAAAAATGATGACTACCAAATTAGAAGGAACCTCTAATTTTGTGTTAAGCTTCGCAAAAGATTCATTCGTAAGATTCATTGTAAATTTGTGTGTGTGTGTGTGTGTGTGTGGGAGAAGAGAGAAGGTCAAGAACTCTTCTTTGCCAGAAGCTTATTTCGTATACTTATATCGCAAAAGTAATGTAAGAAAAAAAAACTACATCAGGCGTAATGGTTTACAAATTCTTGATAAAATGAGAACGCTAATCGCAAGGAAAAATCTACAAAAAGAATTTCATTTTTGCTAATATTTCATTAATTAATTTATTAAAATGTTTAAAATATTCTCCTGGAATCAGTAGAAATTATCTACTAGGATAAAATATAATCATCCGACTTAAGAATTCATATCACAAGAGCGTGCATCTTTAGAGTTCCTTGCGGATTCGAATCGATAAGCCTACCATGCGAGATAACAAGAAAATAATCGGTCCTTCGTAAGATATCAAAACGCGATCTGGCCACCGCCATCGTCGTTGTTGTCGTTGTCGTTGTCGTTATCGTCGCCATACGTTCCTCTCTTTTAAGTAATCCACCTCGCACGCAATTTACTCGGCTTAAAGCAGCCTATCCGTAGCCGATCTCGAAGCACCATTATTCTCTTCAAGGAGAGAGAAATTTTTTTTTTCGTTCTTTTCTTTTCCCTTACAAGCACATAAACCTCCAATCAGATTCGTTTAAGCGACAAACAAAGTGTTAATGACCCGTGTCTCTCTCGTAGAAGGATCTATCGCAAAGATGCCGGCAACTCAACACCAAAGTCTCCACAGTGACTCCTACTACCATCCTATCTTAGCGTTTTTACGAAATTTCCTTATGTTACGTGTAAAAAAAGAAAAAAAAAAGAAATAAAAGAAAAGTTACGCAAGTCTAACCCTCCGTGATACTAAGAAAGATAAGATCTCTGAAATAGCTTGCTTAGAGGACGTGGCACACGACGAGACACTCAAATATACGAAGTATCCCCGGGAAGTGAGGTTGTCTTCTTTACGAATCTTTTTTTTTTTTTACCGAGTCCGACGACTTCACGCTCGACAAAATCCACGAACAGACTCGAGATGTTCGATTCCAGCGAGGTGAAGTCGCCTGTGCCTTCTCGTTTTTCGGTACGTGAGTTTCTTTCTCGATGCTCCCGAACCTGTCCCGAGTTTCGTCGCGCTTCACGCCGAACCGTATCTAATGACAAAGCAACGCCGGTCGGGGATATCTGTGAATAATTGAAAGTGTCACGGAATATATTACATTAATTAGCGTGAGGGACGCGTGTCGGCACATGGAGGAGAGTCGTCTTCCAATGCCATCGGTGTCGTCCCTCCTATGGGATTCCTTTCGAAAACGTGAATAAAACTTTGTCTAATGATTTTCAAAATCGAACAAACATTATCAATTTTTGTGAGAAATTAAACGTTTCGGGGGAATATCAATAAACGTTATTGTTAAATTCAAATTAAAGTATCAAAAAAAAAAGAATATAAAAATCTCGAGTAAAGATACTATAAGAACACGCGGATAGATATGATAAGATAGAAAAGGAAGATGATATCATGACGAATCTCTTGAATCACAATAAAAGAAACCCATTCGAATTGCGAAAGCCATAGCCGTAACCTGCAACGTGACGTACGACCGACAAACGCGACAGCCGTACCCCATGAAAGCGACAAGCGTGACAAGTGTTGAATCTGCCGAGCGTATTTGATCGTAGTTTGATACGTCGGCTCGCTTTTGTATCCGTTGCCGGCAAGCTTGTCCAAAAATTACACGTTTGTCTTGAAATATGTGCACCAAAATTATTATATAGTATAAGATTTAAGTACGATTGATATACGCGATTTATAATGAATATAATCTAGATGTATAATAAATAAATATATTTTTAGAATAATGCAACTGTTGTGTTGTCTCCGCAAATAGTTTAGAGCTAAACCGGGTAGGGGTTATAATTACAAACTCTGTTATATATAAGTAAGATTAGTAGGATTAGAACAACTATCGTAAATCGTTTAGCTTACGAGCCTACATTTTGGATTTATTACCCGGCCTAAAACAATCCGAAAAACTAAAAAATTAAGATATTGAAAACATAAACAAAAATTGAACCATTGATTCTAATTATCATTTTGTCTATGGAATCTAATCAGCAAGCGCAATACAAAATCTTCAGCTTTATCGATGTGTATGTATCATCTCAAGGAGGATGATGAAAAAGAAAAAGTAAAGACCTCCTCTGTAATATATTCAATACTTGAACTCTATTTTCTTTCTTATATTTCTTCCCTCTTTTTAATCTTCTTTCATCTTCAAAGTAAATTTCTTAAAGTCCTTACTTTTCAATAATTTATACCAACCAATTTCTCCAATTCTCTCTCTCTCTCTCTCTCTCTCTCGATTTCTTAAAAGCAATTTGCCTGACACACACTTTCTTGATTCGACTCATATATGTAGATTTCTACCTCTTAAATAAATTAATAATAATAATAAATGTTAACTCTTATCATTCGAAGTGTATTTCTCAAAGACCACCGATGTCCAATGTTATATTCCAAGTGTATCTAACTAGTACCACCAATTGTCGTATTTAAAGTACAACTTAAAGATTAAGTTGGAGTTTGCCTGCCGACAATTTTACTAAACAATTGGAGCGATAAGGGTTAAGTATTCACATTTCCAGCCAAACTCCCAGCACCTCTCACTTTTTATTTGTTCTCGTCTTCTTATCCAATTGCACATATACCTCCCGCCGTAATATTCACGAATGGTTGTTTCAATCGCAAGATAAAGATAGTAAAGATTCTCTCGTTMGCATATAAAAAGGAAGAAATAAATAGATACTTCTATAAAACTAAACTATCGCATCAGTTTTCAATTGGAACAAAATCCGATAATCGAATATGGAAAAAAGTTTTGTTCTCAAGAAAATCGTGTAGGAAGATATGGTGAATACGTAATGAATAAAAAAAAAAAGAAGAGAAGAGAAGAGAAGCTGTGGTAATGAAGAGATTGTAGAGTCAGATTGAATCGTTAAAGGCGAGAGTATCCAACGCTAAGAAGGAAGATATTTGATGTCGATGCTAGGCTAAAGAAAATGAAGGAACATATATGTACATCGGGAGTGCATTCTCTGCAAGCGAATAAAAAAAGAAAGTCGAGTTATCCTTACTTGCTCGGTAAGAGATAAGTGTGCGGATGGTACAACACCGGGACTTGGATGCAGATGATCCGAAATTATAGACATTAGGGACATTAGCCCCAGCGTTATACGATTCTTCATCTTCTTCATCTTTCTTTCTTTTTCTTTCCTTATATCTTTTTCTCTCCCTCTCCCACTCTTGCCCCCCAGTGTATCTTCCTTTCTCTTTTCCTATTTTCCATCGCGCGTCCAACATCTCTGACCACTTGATGCGCACCTTTTCAAACAGATAAGTGATTCGAAGTGCGCGTAATTTGCGGATTCGCCTCCATCGGAATACTTCGTACCCCGTAGCTTTATTAGCGAGCATCATCGAGAGTGTATCCCCGTCATTGTCCCTTATCGTGAGTTCTTATCAAGCTGAATCAACCTCGAGAGGTCCTTCGATCGAGCTTCCATCCTTCGCTGCCAGACTACGTAGGATATAATTTCTTGTCTACCGTCTGGGAATCTTTCTTTTTTTTTTTTCATTTTTATTCTTATTATTTTTCTTTTATATGCATTTAACGTAGTATCTCTTCTTATTCTCAATATGAAGATTCCTAACTCCACGAGAGAATCCGATAACAGACAACGTCCTTGCATTTTCAATCAGACAAATTATACTTGATCTTATCTCGAGATACGATTAAGCTATTTCCTCTTTCGTATAGAAAACTAATCTATCTTTATTTTCATCGGATATTTTCAATTATTCCTTACGTTTATTTTAACTAATCAATAATCTAATAAGATTTATAAGATTATTCACATCAGTTATGATTTTCTCGTAAATTAATGAATAAAACTCAATAAAAAGGACAAATTGGTACTTCAATATAAGCAAACATTTAAGAAAAGAAGACATTCGAGAATGTAACGAGAATTACTTGTTTTGCGAGCTTGATTTGAATAAGCTCCTATTCCGATCTGTTTGAGCAAAGCAATATTGTTATTTATTCATTTTAATTGCAAACCTTCAAATTTGTCAAGGAAACAAACGTAAAAAATGATTGATATAATAAAAAATTAAAAATATATTATAAAAACATTTATAAAAGTAAGCATGATTTAGATAATACATTAGAATAAAATCAATTGAGCATCCCGAAGGTTACTATAGCGGTCGTTTCCTTTCAAAGCCGCTTCTATCAATTACTTCGCTACACGATACTCGTTAGTTCCATCGATCTATTGATCGATTGATCGAGAAGCGACTTGTTTCAAAGAATTTGTCGTCCAATTATTCCAAATAAATGATCACACATTTATGGTATTAACAGAACTTGTAAACGGATATTATTTTAAATGTAGCGAAAGTATTTCATTTATAATGCACATACAATATAACATACGTATAGTAAGATAAATATTAATAAATAGATCCTTTAGATTGCATTTTCAAAAATTTTGTAAAAATGAAAGTTCATACTTGCATACATAAGTTGGTAATTCACGCTCAGCGATTCTTTTATCGATTTATAACATTATAAATATAATTCCAAATAGATTATTCTTACTTTATGATTAACTTAAATCGAGTAAACAATATTTGTGATCTAGATATCCCATTAACGAAAAAGATATCTTACTGTTAGTATAAATAAACTTCTTTAAATAGATCTCGAAAGCTTATTAATATACATAATACTTATAAATAATAAATTTATATAAATATCCCAAGATGATATTAAATAATTATTTTCTAGATAATACGGAGTAAAGGAATTTGTGTAAAATCCTCCATAAATTATACTGATTTTCGCGACCAAACACGGTGATAAGACGTCAGTGAATAATTGAACGAAGTTGAAAATCGGATTATATTCAAAGAACAAAGATAGGAAGGAAGGCGACGATTAATTATATTAGTCACTATGGCAATTCACCAAAAGACGAGTTTCTTCGAGAAGATAGGAAGAATATCGAGATCTAGTAATGACCGAATCGTTTAAAGTTGGAAGAAATCGGTGAGAAAAGTAAGAAAAAGAGAGGAAATCAAGAGAAAGGTTATTTACCCCTTTTCCTAGGGAATCTCTTCATCGTGAACTAGTATAGTCAGAGAAACCTGGATTATCTTGCTTCTCTCGGAGCAATATCTTCGGCTACCGCGCTTGACAGTCCCGAGTGCTTTCGATTCTATTGCCGACAAAGTGGATCTGATGGATGTCTCGAAGATGACTCGACGATTCACCGAGAAACGTACGTACGTTCGAACGAGATAGATATTTCCCACTTGATGCGAAACGTAGCGCGAAATGAAAGACGCGCAGCTACGATAAAATATACTTAAAATATATATATATATAAAATGATAGTCATCACCTGTGAGTTTAGAGTACATTCTCTAAAAGAAAAACTCAACCAATGATTCTCGAAAGATATTATCACAATCAACCGATCCTAATCAACATCGAGTTAACGTTAGTTCGATAAATGAGAGATTTATCCTTGTTCTCTGTTAATTTACAACTTGTTCGTAAAACAGTCGCGAAAACTTTCCAAGATATAAGACTAAATGTTTTTTTTGCACGCGAATTCAAGACAGAATGGGACGCGTCTTTTCTTTTCTTTTCATTTCTCGGTGTTTTTATTTTTTATTTAAACTTTAGGAATAAGTTATTCATTATTATTTTGGAAGCACGACTGAGAGAAATAAACGTATGAAATATAACCGAAGGGATGCGTCATAGTGGTTTAAGGATGATGAAGATACACGTCCTAACATTTCTCGATATCGACCGCAGACTGTATTGACATGCATGCATAAACCCAATGGACCATCACCAACAATGTTTACGATTTCAATTATTGGTCGAATCTGATGGACGGTGATCACCATGATACCGATCGCTTCCTGGTGGCTGTTTACACTACCCACCAATGGTCACATTCTACGTTCGAACAGGCATACATGGAGAAGCTACGATCGGAAACGATTCGCCATGCTCGATCATCGAGCCAGTAGCGGGATAATTAAAGCTCAGCTCGAAAACAGTAAAGGTTGGGTGAACTGGTTCGTTAGCGTGGAGGACAAGAACACGATGGTGAATCGAGCGCTCGTAATTTATCAGCCTGTGATACCGCTGACGCGATGATAATTAATTATTTCACATTTTTTTCCATTTCCTCTACGTGGGACAATGACGACCAGAATGACGATAACGATATGATATCCAAATATTACATCAGTATTAATGGAGAAAAAGTCATGTAGATAGGAAAAATTATCAACGATTAATGTATGAATGTGCAATACCATGATGTACTATCGTACCAATTACCATGTATAATTTGTACGTGTGGATAATGCAATTTTTTGATGTCGAAATATTAAAACAAATTTATTTCATTTTTTACTATTCGTAAGTGCTCTTTTAGTGACAATTTTCAATTCCTAGTAAATTACGATATTGCGTGTATTTTTACAAAAAAAAAAAAAGAAGAAGATATAATAGCTTCTAAGAAATATCATAAATGTACAAACAAAAAATTTCTTCGGAAAAAGTTTGCGTTTAAACCGCTTTCAACGTCGTCAGCAAGTGAAGTAAGTACGAATAACACGCCGCAGAAAAGTTTTACTTCGAAAATAGAGCAACGAAGAAGCAGCAATGACTCAGAGAGAATTCCATCCCCAGTGGAACTAGTCTCCCCCCTCCCTCTCTCTCTCTCTCTTTCTCATGTAGGAATTAGTGATAATTATAAGGGTCCGGTGGCTGCACGCAGGTGTAAAAAACCATTCTCGTTGACGCGGAGAGCTGGTTTCGCGCTAAAAAGACGACGAATCCCGAAGGATATGACTCACGGCGTCTTTCAGGATGATTCAGATGCTAAAGGTAGAAGGTTCTCATGCGAATATGATGGCTTTTGATTTTCAAACTGAAATGTTCTTAATCACAAGTTAACATGTAACGATAATTACAGGTAAAACGACGTTTTTACTTGGCTGCTAGAGATTCGATCGGCGTTGAAAAAAACCAACAAAAGCGATAGATAGATTTAGTGGGCGACTTAGCGCTGTACGTGACAGGTGGCGATTAGTTTTATTACCACTAAAGGATCGTATTCGTCTTACGACGATGCACCCCGCTTCTCAAATGATTTGCCTTTCCACGAAGTATCTCTCGTAAAGCTAAGCAGTCCCCCCACAGAATTTACGGTCTGCGTTCGTTCAGCCTATAAGAAGGTGGCGTTCGGTTAAAAGGGCTAAAACTTTTAACGCCCACATTATCCTTTCGACGATTTCTACCTGATTGGACAGCCATGAGCGACCTCCATAAATAATCTCAAAAATAAAGCAATATGTGGCCCTTTAAGATATACATTATGTATGCACGACAGCACTGCAAAAAAAAAAAAAAAACGAAATCTTAAACGTTCGTACTTTCGTGAAATTTCTCAGAGAAGATGATAATCAATATGATCTTGCAAAGTAATTAGTCTCATTTGTAAATGCTCGCATCTTTGTACGCGCACAAGCATGCATAAAGCATGCAAAATATCGCGGTCTAATCAAATCTCAATGGGTATTCTTCTACATAAATCCTGACAAATCATTTAATAAAAGAAATATCATTTTTGTAGATCATTTATATCTACTTTATAAGCAACATTTACAAGCATAAGATTTTATAATAAGAGTTACCAAATGTTTTTATTTTGTTTTTAATCGAGCATATACGAACTGTAACAGCATCAAAGGGACGTGAAACAATGAAATCTCTCAGAAACATTCTACCTTGTGCAATAATATCAAATAATGATAAGAGATTGGACATGAAAAAAGATTCAATCTAAAGTACAAGCAAAGCCGTTGTCGCGACAACTTTCTGTTCCTCTTAAAATAAATGTGGTCAGTTTACGGCTTATCTGCTTGAAAAGTCGAGTTCGCGCGCTTTTATCGATCTATCCTCGCTGGTATCTTACACTGCCTTTTTAAGAGATTCGCTCGGAGAGTAAAGTAAGTTTCTTCTCCGTGAAGTTCTCCGTTTCAAGACACGGAGAACACATAAAAACATTCGAAAATGATAAGAGATTCGTGCGATTGAGATAAAAGTTACTCACCCTTTAACTGTGTCGTCTCGATCGCGAACATGTTCAGAGCCAAGAGTTGTAGCAAACGCGTGCCAGGAAGCGGTAACGGCGAGTGTTGCAACAGAGCTCTGAATTCTTTTAACATCTGTACGCCGGCCTCTTGAAAGGTTTCCATTCTGAAAAAAAAAAAAAAAAAAGAAAATAAGAAATATAAAGACTTAATACTTTTCATATCTTATTTATTTTTCTATTTCACAAATAAACATACACGTTTATTTCATCTAAACGAGTCTACATCATGAGAGAGATCAGTGTATGTATCCTCGATAAATAAAATACGAGTTCATATCATTCGAAGTATGACTGCGAGATATACGATATAAATACCCCGCTTGACGGGAAAATCGATGCGACTGGAAGATTGTCCGGTAAATAAATGAAAACTCATCCGAAAATACAACCAGCCCCACGAACGTTCGATAAATTATACATCTTTTATAAGCTTCGGTCTGGTTAACAGTCGTCTTCAAAAATTATCCAAAGCTTTCATGATATTGAATATATCTTCAAATCAGTTTAATACTGATATTGCTAATCCTCATCGATTAAACTAATTGTCATATTAGGTTCCATGTTAACCAGTGCATAAATAGTAGAGTACTGAACTGTTTTATAAGGAAGCACATCTATTCACGAGAAAAGTTCAAAGGTCTTTTAACATATTTATATTACCCGTTAGGTAAATCGTATATCAAAGACCCTAGGTCAAGTCAGCGTTACAGCCACTTAAACAAGTAGACTACCAGTAAACAAATGAAGCCGCCACGATAATATAAAATATGACCACTTTAAATACGTGAATATATAATATATAAAATATGCATCAAAATGCAAGATATTTTACTAGAGAAGATAGAATGTAAAACTTATTACTTTATACCGAGTTGACTTTTTCAAGACAGAAGAAAAATGTAAAAACAAACTACCTTAGAGTGCTACCTTAAAAGAACAACAGAACGAAGTACGAGCACGTACAATAATAATGCTAATTGTAAAAGAATGTAACAACTAGATAGAAAGACAAACGAGAAAGCAAGTTACTACCGATGGACTGAATAAATGCGATGAATATTAAGCGAGGCTTTTCTTAGTTGAAGAATTCTGATCTTTTTCGATAGCGTATATTTTTCCTATACAATCATTTGCGATGAATATGAAAACGAGTCGTTTATAAACAAAACAAAACAAAATAAATAAATAAAGTAAATTGTAAAAATCTTTCATATTTCTTCGCACGATAGGACAAATAATTTTGTGATTTCTTCGACGCGTTCTCAGAATATCTATATTTTCTCACGTCAGGCAAGAGGATTATTATCTTATTGATTTTTAAAAATTTTTTCTTTAATTGCGAGGCGAGTGCAATGCGACTTCGCATCGGTTTATAACCTTTACTTGATATAAATTCGCTATATTTTATATTTCCCCTTAGCATTGCCAATGAAAAGGTACGTACGCGTATTCAATCTGACAATCGGTTAATCGTTCTCTTTGTATCCTTGAATAAAGATGGAAGGATGGGCGTTCCAACGGTCAACGTTTTGGTACGAGAACAATGCCGATATTGATTTCATCGTGATACGGCATGAGAGAAGGGAGAACCACGAAAGGAAATCTCAATACTAATTATTATCGGTATATAACCTGTAATAGTGTCGTCCGTATCTTAGAACACAAACTCGGAATATAGATCTTGCCCTAGGCAATTCCAAAACACGAGTAACGTGGCGTGTAATATATTTTATAAACGCGAAGTGTGCAATACGTGTGGGCAATGATTAGTAACAGAAGCTCCTTAACGTGGGTGTGCCCTGAAATAAGATACTTCACAGTCTCTCTACCTAGTACTAACCTTACCACACCCGATCGAATGACCGGTTTGAAAATTACATTAAAAATATTACATCCATTGTTATTCTTTTTTCATTCATTTCATTTTATGACCAATCTTCTAATTATATTCATTATAATCCAAGACATAACAGAATGTATGTCTTGAAAATAGTTATAGTAATTTCTTAGATCTTTTAAAAGGTTACATTCTCGGCAGTGTCCGGTCTCCGAGAAAGTTTCTTATAGTACCTGCGCGTCCATTTGATTGAATGTATTTTACTGGTCACACACCGCAACCAGCTTTTATTTGCCTGTTCGCCGTGACCAAGTGTGTACGCGTTCATATATTCTAATGTATCTAATGATCGTCAGCAACTGGTCGACAGTACGCATGAAGCCTAAAGCGTTTCAGATCCCATCACTACTTGTGGACTTAAGCCAAGATAGAATCCTCATAAAGATGAAAGAGAAACGACGGTCGGTATCGTTTCTAGACGTTCATTATCTTTCCCACAGCCTTTCCTTTTCCTTCTTGTCTCTTCATTCTTTTCATCTTCATCTTCATCTTCATCTTCCTATTCAGTCGTTATATAGCACGACGCACAGTGGCAAATTTACAATACGTAACAGCTCATTCGACCATTGTAATCCAAGAAACACATGACGTAAGCCTTTCCTCTACACCCCTGCAGTTCTTGCATTAACACGTGCACCAGGTCAAGCAATGACATTGTTTAAAGATTAGAATGATACCTGTTCGGAGTCTATCTAACCAAGATAAATCGTACAAGTTTATGTATACTCCGTATGTATGCGTTGTGTTAATAGGGCAAAGAACTCCATCTTCCTTCCTCTTTTTATTTCTTTCCTTAACCCCCACCCCTTCTCTCTCTCTCTCTCTTTCTTTCTCTTTCTCTTTCTGGCTAACGTTCTCTCTCTTGTCGTTTCGACCTCTTGGCGATCGGTCGTGCGACGTGTCGACGTACCGTTAACCGACGGAGAATTCTCGATCAGACCGTAAAGAAACGTCCCCATGCCTTTCCACAACAGATTCGTCGTCAAGCGGACCTTTCCCGTGAACCAAGAGAAGTTTGTATCGGTATCTTCTTCTTACGAAAGATCGTAAGAGTACATCGAGGACCTCCCTTCCTCGATCATGCTTCTACACGATTCTTATAGCACCTATTCTAGACGAGAAGAGAGAGTTAAAACCGGAGTCAGAGCATATAAAGACGTTTGAGGTCGACCACTGGTAATCAGCCTCCAATCGCTGAAACGAAGCTGGCGATTACTAAGTGCGCTGAGCGTGCTTAGATCGTTGCAGAAGCAGTTAACGCGGTTGCTATCCCACGAACAACGCGACTACTGAAATTAGATACTCCAGCCGGAGGAATTGATCAAGATGCATTCACACGGTTGTCCGCTTTAACGGCCATTTTATATTCGTCAAACACCGTTACTGATAGAACAGCATCCTCATGAAAAGAGAATAAACGAAATACCATGCTCGTAATAAATCCGTATCCAACACTCGATTAAGCTCGCTTGTTTGCAATTAAAAAGGATAATTGCGTGCTAACGCATAAAGAATAAGCAAAAGGATAAAAACGAGAGGACGAACTTCTATCGATATTTGATTGGAGTTCTCGGCACAGTTAAGCCTACTTCTTTATTAACGATCCGCACTTATTGTTAGATCCAAGAATATTCCAATTTCAAGATAATATCGCAACAGTGCTGCAAGGCTAGTCGTGTTCCCGCGATCGCCTGCCCTTATTTATTTCATCTTCTAGTGCCCAGTCATTGGATGGAAGGAACAACCCTTTAATCGACCTCTTCAATTCTCTTCCTAATATATCCAATTACGTATTTGCACGGTCTCTTCTACGGTAATAAATTTATTTTACAACTATCAGTAAAAAGCACGTTTCTTGCACAATCGTTTAATCGTTCGGTTTATTTTACCAAGCGAAGGACTTACTCGTTATATCTTCGTTTCATTTTATGAGAGAAAACGAAAACGTATTTCGATATGACCGAAGCGAACTGATATTCGCGCGAAGTAAACTCGGAAAGAATAAATAAAAAGAATTAAAAATATAAAAGCTTACCAACAAATTACATTCGTGGAAAACTAGACAAAAACTAATTGTAAAAGTTATCATTGATCAAGTATGGTCAACGAAATTTATCCTTTCATAATCTCGAAACTAAAGCTTTCAAGATACGAAGTTTGAAATAAAGACGCGTTCAATCCGATCGCATCAGTTCGTACTTTGGATACAAGATCCAGAATCATAAAGATAATCGAACTATTTCCAAAAAAACGTTTTAATATATCGAGCATAACCGATCGAAAAAAGATAACAGGTTGATATTTAAATTATGTATCCCAATAGTAATGATCAGCCAGTATCGCGTGTTGACGCAAATTGAAAAACATGTCTCCTCATACCCACTGCAGTCCGATTAAGTTTATGGCACTTTTATGATCACTAAAAAAGAGATTATGATACGACCAAAATAACTTAGGAGATCTTAATAAGGCTGCTCTTATGATAGCTCTACTATCGATTGAACCACGTGGACAAAAAGATAAATGAACGGTTCTCTTTTCAGCTTGAAGCACATATCGTTGCAATGATTCAAGATACCTTCGCATATAATACAAAAAAATAATTCATACGATAACGTACCAAGTTCTAATGTCCCCGTAAGCATGAAAAAATAGTGCCGCCAGTCTTTACGATACCGATCCTTCCAATTAGTCGATTGTGAATAAATTTGTTTCTTTTCATCTGATTTTTCTCTTTTCATCGGGATAAAAACACGTAAGACCGTTACAATGAAGAAAATCTCAAATAACCTAGCAAGGAAACGATAAATGATCACATCACTGAACGGCTCGCAATTAGAAACTCGAGACTATGATCATTAGGGAAGGTTTTTATCATTGTTTCGTCGACATCATTGCGATTACCGATGTTTTATTAAAAACATGAGCAACATCCCTAATCATTTTTCAACATTGTACCGAAACCTCTTATATTCGCGAGCAATTAGTTTAATATTATATAAAAAGAAAGGAACGAATAAGAAGGAGGTCCGATAGCACCCAGAGCTACGGAGATGAGAGAGTGTAGGAGAAGAAGGAGGTGAAACCAGTGGAAGGAGAAAGAGAATTGCACTTTAGGGCATAACGGCATACGGCCAGGATCCACGGTCGCCATGTCACGGAGTTGCAGCGGCCAGTTGTGTGCGCACACAATTGCATACACAAGAAAAAGAGAGATAGAGATAGAGATAGAAGTAGATATAGAGATAGGTATAGAGATAGAGATAAAGATAGAGGGAGGGAGAAAGATAGATATAAAGAGGACAGCCTGGCTCATGCATTTTCTTCAGCCAGTCACACCGCCAATGCGGACCATCGCATCAAGCAGCCCCCACGGCAGCCCCCGTAGTCCCATCGACACCGAGTAACTCTATGACTAACAAGTTTGCACTTTAGCGCATAACGGGGCATTCCGGCGTGTTCCATAGATCATGGTCCATGACCCACGGATTGCGTGGGCCGGGCACTATAACCATTCCTCGTCGATATAGCAACGGTGTGGCTGCGGTACCACGAGCATTAAGTTTCCAACTTCTTCGTTTGCTTCCTTCTTAGCCTTCTCTCTCTTCGTAGATACATCCCTCTACATTACTATTCAGGACAACGAAGAAGACTTCGTCACTTTTAATAGATGGATTGCAAATGCATTCACAAACTTCTACAAATTTTATTCATAATCTCTGTATACACAGATAATCGATGGAAATTAATAAAAGAAATTTTCAATATAAAAATTTCAACGTAATCGACGATCGATTTCTAAATACTATAAATCTTTCGAGTCTACTGTCTTTCCTTCTACTGCTATTTCATCGACCATTTCTCAATAAGAAACTGAGAACATCAGGAGGAGGCAAACATCGAACATCAGGAAATCACCTTAGCACGCTAAGGTCGTCGTGTAGCTAGAATCTCAGGGTCAGAATGCCAACGCTACCGCACAGTACCCCACACCAAGAGACCCCACCGAGAATAGCAATGTTTTACGCTGATTCAATTCTCGAATATACGTGTTAAAATGATATGGAGTTAGACAAATTTTCGGTTGGAATATAAAATGTGTCATAAAAAAATGTAGATTTGCAAATATTTTTTCTTATTTGAATTAAAATTTAAATAGCATTTGATAATATAAGCACCATTTTATACATTATCATCACTAGTTTTTCTCGAAGAAATTAAATATAACTATATACTTTATATGCATGAGTAAATGAAAATATTAAAAATTGTAATTAAATAAGTTTCATTACAAGTTAGTTCGTGTATGTGTATGTGTAAATCTCAAGATGAAACACGCAGGCCTTTAAAATCTAGAACTCGTTATCCAGGATCAGACACGATTTGTACTTGGTAGTTTTATTCAGGATCCAGGACCGCCTACCGTTTGAAAGGGTGAACGATAGAGGAAAAAAGAAGATCGGCAAAGTGGAGACCAGTAACACCGTATATATTTTTAGACCCAAAGAAGATTATTTTTCACGTCTGAAGACGCGTCGGGAAACAAGATAAAGGAGAAGATTCCTTATGATGATCTTTCCAAAAGAATATTCTAAAAAATATTCGTTCGGACGTCGACATTGAAAATATAACGAAAAGAACGACTGCCGCCGTCAGGATCAAGAGATGCCGAGAACGTGTAAGGATATAATACTAAAAAATGTGCTGTTGTGAGGGGACGAAGAATACCCTTTAAAATCATCTCATGGCTATAAATAACAACGTTGATGAGATCGCTAGCCAAGATTTATAATGTTTTCAACGTTTGATTTCTCTATCATCATGTATAATGATTTATATAGCACGATCGATTTAATAGAAGGGATCGTACATCATAGTCGACTAGAAGCTGAAAGATAATTCACGCTATTTTATCTAAATTACAAAATCTAGAAAACGTGCTGCCTATCCACTGGTAAACGTCACAATCACATAGTACAACCTCCTGTTTGCACAAGTTCCAACTATCAAACGAAAATTGTAAGCAAGACGACACGTTGCTAACGTTGTTATTAATATTATTACTTTTACTATAAATATCATTAATCGTAAGGCTTATATCCCGCGCTAACGATATCGGAGATAAGATCAAAACTCATTGAACGCTGCAGTTAAGAATGTTAATTTGTTTACGTCTTTGAAAATTAATCGCCATTATACCACAACATATTAGATAAATTTATATTACGAGCACACAGTGTTATATTTAATCGTTCAATAAATCGAAAGATTAAGATTTAAAAATGACTTATTCGTCTAATTAACTTTATACAAATATAATTTTAACGTCAATAGCTATTTATCACAACATTAACGAAATAAAGATGAATAAATATAGAAAGTACTCAAGAATAAAATATTTGATGGATAAGCTTGAACGTAGCTACGAGCAACGCAAGAATGCTTCGAGAGATGACTCGGGATTCAAGATCTTCAGTCTATCTCGGACAAAGTTATGAATACCGACATGTAGAAGAGATGTGCATGATGTACAATTATTTGCTCATTATCATAACTTAATTCGCATTTACAATGTTGACGTACCTCTATCTACTCAGCAAAGAGCGAAGAAAGTATGCCTGAAAAAGCAATAAATGTTCAACACCGATCTATGCTCGGATCAAAGTTAACGTTTAACGCGTTATTATCAAAGCAGAGAACGTCGTTCTAGCAGCATGATTTTACGATAAAGTATATAATATTCTTTTTTATCGTATCTTGTAAAAGAAAATGAGCGAGATTGAATGTTTGCTAAGAGTAATTTGCTTTCAGTACTCTTTTCAGCAAAAATTACTTTAAATTATAGAAATTTTTCAATCGAATTTTAACATTAATTTTATTAGAGAGATCCATGAGTATCCATATTCATTATATATTTGTCAAATCAAAATTTTGTGAAATCTTAACTACCAAAAATAAATTTATTTGGTTCATGAAATTTCTTTGAAAAAACAAAAACGCGTCTATTGCGAAAGAAGGATCTGTCTTTTCCTAATTCTTAATTAAGCAACTTTAAGAAACTTATAATCTTTACTTTTCACGCATAATTTTGGCTAATCATAAATCAATGAATGATTATAGTTCGGCTATACATTGTTCTTCCTTTATTTTGCTATCATCTTTCTTTTTATTATTATGGAAATTATAAATAAAAATATTCGATGTCAAAAAGCACTGCATCTTTCCTTCGTCAAAATTACAAAAAAAAATATTCCAAAAGTGTAACATTATCTCCTTTTCTCTTCTTTAGTTACACTTTCAACTACAATATTTAAATCGGAGTTTAACCATCAAACCACTCAACGTTCTTCGCCCTCGAAGTTGTTTTACTGACGATAAAGTAACATTATTAGTCGTGCATTGCCTCGTGATATTCACAGTAAATCGTGTGTAAACGTTTAGCAGAAAATCGTCGAAACGTCCTTCGTTTATATTAGCAAAGACAAACTCAATGGCAATGCTTTTCCTTTATGACCCAAAAAAAATAACAGAAATAGACTTGTGTTGTAGCATCTCTGGAAATCAAGTTTCTCCGGTATTCCGGTACTTTCGTTTTACGCTTAACATAAGATGTGATTGTTAATTAAGATCTCGGACGGACTGAAATAACTCGGGGTACGTTTACGAGAATAATTCCAAAGAAAGATTGTGTGTTCTTAGCAAGTTTACAGAGAAAACTTACTAATGCCCGAATTGTCCTCCTCCCTTCCCCAAAAAAAAAAGAGAGAGAAAAAAATAAACTTTTTGTTATTGTAAAGCGGTAATTATGATCTACTAAATAGTACAATTTAAGAATCGAACAAACAACAATAAATTGATCAATGTAAAATTAGTGTGACATGAATGAACTACCTATCTCTCAGTTTAAAGTTCGATGATTAAATGTACATTGTACATACAAGCCCTGTTAATGTTAACTATCAAAGTACGATGTAGTCCCATAATTGGTTGCATGTTAGTTCTAGGCGACACGTGTAACGTTCACGATAAAATCGGAAAGCAATGTATCAGAAATTTGTTCATTCTTTCTATCACCTGCAATGCTAATTATCACCGTAGAGACTACCGATGATCCGACGTTCCTGACATTGTCTTCATGAATCAAAAAATTTCGTATAGCTATGTTCTCAAGAAAAAGGAAATGGTAATAGAAAATCAGCTTGACAATCTAAATATACTTAATATAAGATGAAACTCTTCTACATAAAGGATCCCAAAAACTAAAAAATATTTCAACATGATAACTTAAGTAGATTCGAAAAAAAAATACAGATGAATCTGTATCAGCGTCGATATCAAATGTCAATAGGAAAGTCAGTTCGAAAGGTAAAGTAGTTCAATGAAGTCGATCAAAGTCCATCAAATGGTCAAGAGAAATCCAGATAGTCTTATAGGAAGATGCATACAACACGCGGTCGTTCGTTGAAGACGCTCGGGTTCTGATCCGAAGCTGCGGTATCTGAGGGTGTCCTTGAAACGGGCGGGGTCGTCACACGAGGGCCGCAGGTAAACGACCATCAGAAAGCTATGTGTGTTACCAGCCGAGGCCTTACGCTGTACCTTACACTCGTACTCTTCAACTTCCTGCGTCTGTATATGTAACGCACGCACACTGTCTCTATCCTTCGCTTCTTCACTTTTCCGTTCTTTTTACCATTTTATTTCCCTATTTTTTCTTCTCTTTTTTTCTCTCTTCGGTTCCTTTCGCTTTTTTTCGAATAGAGTGAATAAGAAAATTCAACTAGTACGTATTCGCGACAGCGAACAACGGATATGTTACGAAATAATTTCAACCATGTTATTTTCCTCCTTCCCAAGTATACGCATTTAATACAAGAAAATGTTCGAAATTTTTATTTCTTTTTTTTTAATAACTCAAATATAGACGTTCGTAAAAATGTTTAACTACAATAAAATGTTTTTGAACAATATATGAAAAAGATTTTTTGCCAAATGAATTTTGTTAAAACAATCGAGCAAAGAGATTCTAACTACAATGAAATACAATCTCGGAAAAGCTAGGTAACGCGTGAAGTTGTACCGAAGAGCATATAACTCAAGAGAATCGGACATTGGCCGACTGGTAATGAGCCAAATCTATTACGATAACAGCAGCAATAACAGCAGCAATAACAGCAGCAATAATAGCAGCAACGGATGGACACGGCAAAAGCAGGCGAAGTGAGAGCGAAAAGCATGCGATCGAGCGTCGAGAGCCACCCGCTTCTTCTTCCCACCTTTCCACTTGCACATACATATATGTTCTTTCTTCTCCTCTCTCTCTCTCTCTCTATCTCTATCTCTCTCTCTTTCTCGACCGCAAAGAAACCTGTAGGTAAGTCCATACGATGCACGTACAACGCGGTAACAACCGCCTAACCAATGGCACCAGTTCAGTAACAATTCCAATTATAGATCGTAAGTGTATTCTACGGGTCGCGGGAGCAAACCTCCTCCTCCTCCTTATCCTCCTCCTTATCCTCCTCCTTATCCTTCTCTCTTCTTCCTCTTTCTTCACTTCCTGATCGCAGAACCAATTATGTTGCGCGCGAGCGTGCGGAGCCCTCCGAGTAAATTGAAAACTTCGTCTACGTTCCTCCGCTTGTTCGTTCCAGTTGCTGATCATACCTTGAGTAAGGTTACTAACGAGAAAGAAAACGCCGCCCAGGATGTTACGCTGGAGCTGACCAACCCTTATTCTCTTACTAATGGAACCCTGAGATTCGGACAATCTCGCTAAGGAACGCTTTATTCCGTGTTTATTCAAAAATATATATCAAGCATAATTCGATATTATTAATATATAGATCAATACCGAAATATTGTAGATACGTCAAATGTACATGTTAAAATTACTGTTTAAACAAAGCATCAATACTTAAATATATATGCATCTCCACGAAAGAACAAGTGTCCGGTAACTTATTAATAATAAGTAATGTATATGTTACTCTGTGAAAGACCGAAATTGGAGAATATCAAGATTTACATGATCGCTTTGTGTATGTACGAAATATTAATGTATAAGAATAAACCCAAATATTTGGTCTTTCACCGACATATTTGGTATGTGTTGACAAGCAACCATGCGAATCTTGACATTCTCAAATTTCGGTCTTTCACGGTAACATATATAGACGATGTTTGCCAGTTAGTAGAAGATAATCGTTAATATATCTCGATACATCACGAAATATCGGCTATTCCAAGAGATAACGAGAACGAGTAAGATTCTCAAGTTTAGTATCCTTTAATATCGTATAAAACACGACGATACTCTTTAATTTATATGTTCATTCTATACTACTCGACGAATAAACTAAACATAATTTTGTCTATACCTAACCAATAGAATTCGCCTTAAATATAACTACCATCGAATAAAAGAGTTGAGAGTGTTTCACTTTGTAAATAATACAAAACGCTACCCTATTGACGAGAATGACGTCGCTCTATCTAAGGTAAAAAAAAGATATAGTCTTCGGATACAAGGTTAGACTACACGATTATCCGACAACCTTGGCAAAAACGTTTTTGCCGGGATAATCGAGTCCTGGCGCCAGAAGATCATCAATTAACACTTTCCTGACGAGTCCGCCGTTATTAACAATTTTCAGATGGTTGAATTGCGCTTGTGTATATATATATATATATATGTATGTAAGTACTTATATTCTTCGATTACCGATATAACGATGATTATCATTCTCGCTAGGACATGTCGACGATATTCCTCTCTTCGATACAAATTAATACGAACTGGTCGATTCGAAGCAATAGGCCAAAGAATCAACGAGATGTTTGTCCGTACGCGTATTCAAACGGTTTCCAATTTCACGCCGACAGAGAGAAACATCTTTATCAAAACGTCAAATGCATCTGAATGCTCGTCGATGAGATGACGGTTCAACCGATTGTAATGTCGGCAAGGTAGCCACTGGACAAAGGGTACCGAGTATAGCCTATTGCGAACGTCACATCCAGTAAACACGAGGAACAGTCAGAGAGAGAAAGAGAAAGAGAAAAGAGAGATGGAAGCAAGAAGCTGATTTTTCGATATTTTGTTATCCGATATGTCTCGAATGAAAAAAGGGAATAGAAAAGAACTAACTATACATTCTTTACGAGATGCAAATGTCGGGCAGTCGGGCAAGCGTTCAACCGCACCATCAAACCACCACCAAGGGGAAAGCTTACACGCCAGCCCTCCATCTTTGGCTTACACGATCACTACGACCCTTCAACCACAACTGAAACATACTCTTTGAACATAACTTGTCCAGTTACTGCTCCTAACTTGCTCATAAATATCATGAACTTGAAGAAAGCTTTCTATTAATCTAAATTGTCAATTTTACTAATACGATGATTAAAACAATGATGTTATTCTTATCTGACAAAAATTAAAAAATAATCTACCAGTTAACCCAAAATTTAAAAAAATAAAACATAATAAATTGACAAGTTAAATTTAATAATTTTAGTAAGATTAGATCGGTTCAACGAATAATGAAGTATATAATTGTACAGGAAAAACATTCTTATGCACATTTTCGAGCGCAAGGTCGTAATAAAAATTCAACACGTTACAAGATGAAGAGAAAGTAAATTTAAAAGACCAAAGTCAATGTTCAATAACTATAAGACGAAAATTTCTCCCAAGACGAATTTTACTAGAAATTCAACGAAAATTTTCTTCCATATTTCGTAGATTACATCCTATCAATTTTATCTCTTACCTACAATACTAATTTCTAGTTCTTTTGCATTAACAGTAAATATACCATGACTGGTTGTAAAATTTGTGGCAGAATTTCTTACAAGATATAGTGCTATTTGGTGAGTCAAGAATTCTTATTGCATAAATGGTATACTTCTTGCTATACATACTTTTGTGTTCAATTATTTTACTACATGTTTTTGAGAGAAACAATGCATGTACGTATACACACAAATAATAGATACTTTTAAAGTATCTTTTTCGTATTTAAATAAACAAAATATGACTTAAATGTACAGATGTTGGTACTTACCCTATTTTGGTGATCAACTTTCCGTGTACGTGAAGATAGGATGTGACAAAACGTTTATTCACCTGTTAATAGGATAAAAATTTTCACTATAGATTATTTCCTTTTAATTATAAAACTATAATAACTATATGTTATTAAATTCTAAAATTATTTAAATACCATATAAACAATATTACGTAAATATAATAATTTAATAAATTTGATTAATATACCTCAACACTCGTTAATTGTGCTAATTCTTCTAAATCACTTTGTGCCAATCTTGGATCTGTCGTACTAGCTGCAGTGGTTGTACGCCTAACTCTTCTACCACCTGGATGAAACCAGATTTCTCGTCGTAATCCTCCTCCAACGTTATTTGCTCCTTCTTTTTCTTTCATTCTGGCTCTTTCCTTCCATTCTCTTTCTTCCTTACGTTTACGTTCCGTAGATTCGTACTGTTAAAATTGCATGTGTCATAAGTACATACATTTTTATATCGTTACTAGTTTAAATTATAAATAATGCTATGCATCTTGTAATTGAGAGAGAGAGAGAGAGATAATTAATGAGAAGTAGTACCAAATGATTGTCCTTGATCTTGATAAGGATTCAAATTCTGATACAAGATCATATTCTCTCAACTACACTTTTAAAAGATACAAATATTTCAAAATTTCCTAATTGAAACTTAAACAGTCTTAATGTATATTATTTGTATCTTTTAATTAAATAATAGCTTCCTACGACTAGAAGAAGGATGCATGCCAATATGTTTTTTTCATACTGCAGCAGCAACTAAAAAAAGATACATGAACTGTTTTGTGAAAAAAGATGAAGAAAGTGCATTAGACCATTGCACCTCGAATCTACTACAAGTTTAATTACTCCAAATACTTTTGCGAATATACTTTTTATAACTGCATCATTTCTTTCTGAATAAATGATTATTCTACAAATGAAAGTTATATCGGTAGTGCATAGAAATATTCGCATAAAAACTGAAAAGTGTACAAAGAACAGAAATTATAGAATGAAAATATCTACTAAAGCTCTGGCCGTGGTAATGTATGATATCTAAAGGACTCACACCAAGTATCGAAATTTACTTACATAATGTAGATACTGGGAGCAAAACAAAATTAAAATGTTAACGTTAGTATCATAACAAAAAATTTTTAATATGTTTTAAATATCTTGTGACCATACCTTTTTTCTATTTTCATCAAAGAGTGCTAGCAAACTTTCCCTAGCTGAGTGAAAAGGATTGGATGCCATAAGAGATCGCATATAATAATATACTGCATCCAATTTTCGTTTCTGGAAAAAAATATGAAATCAGCTATGACTAAAGCTGTAGTTCTTTTTCTATTGGGTTGGCAACTAAGTGAGTGCGATTATTTTAATAATAATCTATTGACAAAATCCGCAATCACTTAGTTGCCAACCCAATACAATATGGTATAATGCTATACGTACAGCATAATGTGCCAATAAAGCAAGTTGATTATAAGGTCTTCCATTCTTTGGATTAATTTGTTGTGCTTTTGAATACCACCTTTAAATAAATAAATTCAAACAAAATTAAACATTCCTTTTGTATAATAAGTATTAAATAATATGTATATACATACTGTCTTGATTTCCCGTAATTTGTAGTTTCATTTGCTTGTTCTCTGTACCTTGCTAAATCACCCAGAAACAGGAATATTTTTTGTGCGCTCACTAAGGCTAGACCTAAGATTCCAAGACCTTTAGGTAACGTGGATGATGCGAGAAATGCTTGTACCTTGAAGTCATACGTATTTTCAAGTACTGTAATTAAATTTTCCAAATATGTAGTGCCCTCATCAATTATACTCAGCATCGTCTTTTTGTAATATTCTTTGCTTTCTGGACTATCTTTAGACATTCCTTTCCTCAACATTTCAATCATATTATAAAACAATATTTTCCAAAAATGTTGTTCAGCATTTTCAGCTTGACAGAACTTGATATCAGTCTTAAGCAATGTTAGCAAACTATCCTGAAGAAAGTGTCTAATATAGGACACCCTTTCCCAATTTGTTATGAAACCACCAGAACTTAGCATCCACTGTAATTCTAAGTCAGCTCTGCCTATATCCAGCAGAAGGCAAGGATTTTTTGCAGATCGGAAACTGTTAACCACATTAAAATATTATCATAAAAATATTAAAAACTATTTAAAGTAAAAATATATCCATTAGTGTTTACTCTAATAACTT
The DNA here is from genome assembly GCF_001313835.1 of Polistes canadensis. Taxonomy (NCBI): domain Eukaryota; kingdom Metazoa; phylum Arthropoda; class Insecta; order Hymenoptera; family Vespidae; genus Polistes; species Polistes canadensis. Next base: position 10,985 of record NW_014569631.1, on the reverse strand, counting down.
ACCTTTCTGAATATGGGTCGTACCAAGAAGGTTTCATATTGCCGAACTGATCTATCATAAGTGGTGAAGATATTCCGTCTAATGATGCTGCATGAAAATTATTATAAGGCGCTATGCCCGTATGAGATTGAAAAACAGGAATACTTGTTTGAGATGATGTTTGATTCTCTCTGGAAATAATTATAATGAATTTTTTAACAATCATTTAACTATAGAAACACGAAATTATAATGTAATTACCTCTGTGAGACAGCTCTACTACCAGGAGAAGTAACAACTATAGGCTTATTAGGATTATTCGGATCAAACAATGTTCGTTGCTGTTGAGACCCTTGTTGCCGAGAAACAGTATTGTTAGGTGGTGATTGATTGGTTTCTGGTAAAACTAAAACCCCTGGTGGTTGGGTATTGGTATACCCTGTAGGAGAAGCTTGGCGTATTGTTGGATTTGGATTTGGATTTGAATTTGTATTTGTATTTGATAAAGGAGTAGGGATAGTATGAGAAGATACTTTGGGAGTTTGTTTTCCCTCATCTGAATCGCATATTGACATTTTCCGTCCAGTTCTCCAATTTTCATCTAAATGTCGATCTGCTGGTCTAGATTAGACAGATTTAAAAAAAATGTTGCATATATTAACTGTATGCATATAAAATAATTAATTTGCGCATGCGTGAGTGCGTTCGTGCGCGTATGTGTGTAAAGAGAACATCATAAAGTAATTATCATTCACCTTGGTCTATGCAATTCTTCGTAATGTCGGCTGCTACTACGATAATTTCTGTCTTTACTAGATTCACGACTACGTTGAATTATACTGCGATGTCTTCTATGATCATATCTTTTGTAATTATGACTATTTTTTTGATTATTGTTATAACTGTCATTTTCTCTATTCTGTTCATTATTTTGACAATCACGACTATTCGCTCGTGTTTTATCTGAACTGCTGTTGCTTAAAAGAAAAAAATGTGAAATAGTAAAAAAGAGATCATTTACTAATGCACTAAGAGTCAAATAGTAAGTATGCATTAATATCTCTAATTACCAATCAACTGTAGATTTCTTATCGTGCCTTCTTCTTCCTCGTCTGTTGCCCTCTCTTTTTGATTGAAATCCAGATAAACTTACACTTTCGCGTAAACTTTGCATAGATGAACTACGGCTCAGATGTTGTGCTTCTAATTTCTCATTTAATTCAACCTCTTCACTCCAATCCTACAAGCAGAGATCAAAATAATTTCTATATAACATAAATTATTTAAACTAGATGGCTTTTTGTTTTTTGTTTAGCTAGATACTTACAAGAGTACGTTCTGATGACCTATCAGGTAATGGACTAAACGGTTCACTTTTTGATGGACTTAGCATTTGCTGACTACGATATTTTTCCATGGATTTGCGTTCATTAGAATTGTTTACTCTTTGTCTTTATAAATAAAAAGATTTATATTTAACCTGTGTCAAAATCTAAATTTACTTATTCTAATTGATTAGACTTGAATCTTACATATTATAAGTACGGTGCTGTGAAGGAATTGGAGATGATGCACTATGACGTTCTTCTGATGAAATCTGACTTCTATTTGAATTAGATAATGTAGACATTGATGGTGGCATCATTACACTATCAGCACGACTTAAACTTTCCATACTTGTGTACATAGTACTATTACTACCACGACGATCATACGACCTATTAATTATTATAATTCATACATATATACCGTTTTACATGAAAAAAAAATGTTACAAAATTATGTTGACATACTATCAGTATTTCATAAATAATAATTTACCGATTCGTATATTCCTGACTGGGAGTATGAGATCTGGAACTCGGAGCAGAGCATTGATCCGGAGTAACGGGTCTAAACGTATTGGTTGGACCTTCTATTTCTTCCGGTCTAAGTCTACCTCTACCCCTACTTCGTACAGGTACAGTATTAGACCAACTAGGTTGAGGAGGTAATGGACCAGAAGTTGGCAAGTTTTGCATAGTTTGAGAATGTTGAATTTCAGGTGGATAATAAACTGATGATCCCTATTATGGTATGTCATAAAATATTAAGTAATATTAATAATTAAAAACATTTATCTAGAGATGAAAATATTAAGTTTATTTGATACATTACAGTAGTGCCATTCCAAGACTCTTCGACTGTAGAACCAAGAGAAGTATTAGGCAGTGCTAAACCGTTGTCAATCAAATATTTCTTTTGGAAACGTGGTGGTAGATACTCTAGCTTATTAGTAACACATTTTTTGCCTGAAGGTGGTTTACCCTGAAACTTGTCAGGATATCCAGCGGGTTCTACACTACGTGTATCTCGAGTACGAGAATAATCACTTGGGTTGTTTGGTGTTACAAAAAGTGGTTCTGAACCCTAATCATAACAAATATATAGACTACAATTAAGTAAAATCTAATATGGTAATTCTAAGTAGCTACAATAAAACGAGTATGCAAATTATATATTTCCTAACCTGTCTAACTTCTCTGAGATTATCTCTTCTGTTACCATAATTTTTAGCAGATAATGGAGACTCCGATCTCCAACTCTCTTCATTTTCATTGGTATGGTTCCTGCGGTTACCCAAAAATCGTTTATTGTGTTCATCTCTTCCACTACGACCATCTGAACGATTACGATGTTTATGAACTTTAAAACTACGATTGGAATGAGAATCACGATCTTCACTTTCTTCTCTTTCATGATCACGATCAAACCTAATAAACCCAAAAAAATTTAGCACAATGTAAAAAAGACAATGTCGCTTTTCTAAAGCAATAAGAAAAACCTCACGCCTAGAATTATACCTAAATTTATATTGTTTGATTCATGTTCTGTTTTATGTATAAATTATAAATGTTGGTATATAGATACCAAAACCAACGCAATCTTTTTCTATGTACTTATAAATTTAATTAATTACCCTTTCCTAAACAAGCGTTAACTTTATACTGATAATAATTAAGATCACCTATTCGCTACATCCTGTTCTGCCAATGCTTCCTTCACTTTCTTAGGTACGTACAATTGCTGTTCTGGCTTCCTGTTTTTCCTTCTTGGATCTCCACCATAGTTACTTTTAAAACCTTCCTGCACTTGATCACTGTTATCATTTTTAAAATTAATATGCATATCATTCAATTTCTCATTTAGATTTTCTGCATGAGGAGGTGATGGACTGTGGTGCAGCTGACTGCATCTATTAGACTGCGATTGCTTTAAACGATGTTGGACGGATGTTGACTTTGCTTTTACTTGTGAATTATTTTCATGATCAAAGTCATCAGCAAATTTCTCCGATTTTCGAAGTGGACCACTCCCTGGTCTGTACAAAGCTTGCGGTGCTCTATTGCATCCACCACGCATTCCTACTGATTTTTCTTTTTCCAATTTAAAGCTTTGTATACTATCTGAAAGTATACAGTACATTACCAAGAAAGATTTGCTAAAATATTTACTAATGATTATAATCCTACTAGTAAGCAACCAATTTTTAACTGCACAATACAATTATAAAGTATTATTTCTTATAATTTAATATTATATATCTGTAATTAATTAAATATTTTATTAAATTTATGCAATAAATAGCGAAACTATTGACTGACACTGCTTATAAATTTACTTAGAAAGATTATTATAATCAAATATATTAGCTCTTAGTATAAACACATTCCGTTTAATATAGAAGATAAACTAGATTCTTTGTTATTGCATTATCACTTTTAAAAATCATAGGTCTTTTTACTAAATTTAACTACACATTTATGTACAAATGTTAAGATAAAAGAAAAAGTGTTTAAAAAACGATAACATAAAGATACGGAAAACGTATTATGGCCTGTTTACATTCTTGGCAGTAATTAAATATTAAAGTCTGAATATTGAAAAATTGTTACATAATTCACGTTAACTTAAAGCACTTATATAGCATTAGAGTATGTTTCATAAATAATTAAGAATATTAGCGCGTTTTAATCTAGCAGAAACAAATGTTTGTAAACTACTACATATTACAATGCTTTCTATACTTTTAGGTTAGCTTGTTTGGTTGAGGTTAGCTTTATGGGTTTATCCAACGGAAATTGCTGGAGACTTGCAGGCCCTATAACTATTTATTTATGAATTTGGCTCACAAAATCACCATAAAATTTTGACACAATCCCGTGAAAATGTTATTTCTCTTAAAGTACCTTGTGAAAATCCACCCCACTTTTTGCGTCCTTTGTCGCGGTTCGCCATATTGAAGTACAATCGAATCTAAATTTTTATGAAATCAACGACCGCCAGGTGAAGTTACAACCATTATTGAATAAGTATAAGATAGGCACACTTGACTAACTATCAACTAATAGAACTATTTTATCTAGTTATGAATATGATAAGAACAAACAACAAATATATTTCCTACTTACAATTAATTTATGTTATAAATTACAAAATAATACAAATTTAAGCAAAATTTAACTTTACAATCGATTGAAGCGATTTTATTAATCGGAATCAAATCCCAGTGTATTTATTAAAAATATGTTTAAAAATCAAAATCATTTTATGAAACTTTCAGTTATTTAATTAATGTATTAGTGGCAATATATTTCAAAAGCAACATTTAAACACATCTCAACAATAAGGATCTTGACCACCAAACTCGGCCGCTAGGTGGCAGCATTTTACTAACATCATTTAGCGCAAAATTTTAAATAATGTTTATAGAAAATTAGAAATAAAATTGATTTAAATAATTCTTTTTAGAATTATACATTTATAATATTAAAAATTTTTCAACACCGAGTTAAAAAAATCAATTGAGAATAAATTAAAAGGAATGTGAAGTGTTAAATCTTTTGAAAATAATATATGATAGAAAACAAATCTGAAAATAAAAACATTATTTTAGAACTACAAAGATGCAATGAATGCATCGTGTACAAATTCTCTTTTAAATCGCGATTGTTATTTGGCTGGAATTAAAAAAGTATTACAAATATATAAAAATTATTCAAAAACCGATACCTCTACACGTACATTAAAATTAATCCTATACTGAAACAAAAGAAAATAAAAATTAAATGTCAACAATGTTGGATTACTTCCTAGTATTTTTACAAATACAAAAGATATTAAAAAACATTATAAGGTAATTAGTTTCTATAGATGAAATGGACAGAAGGAATCAAAGAAAGGAGTGAGGGAATATGATATCAGGTGGGAAGTTAAAAGAAACTAATTACATTTATAATGTTTATGGTAAGCGGTCTTTGGCTAGATTTTACTTGCAATGGAATGTATAACATATAAAATATGTTAAACATTATACTGAAAGTAAAATACCATTGCCCAGGTCTAACCACGAGGAGGTAACCACTTCTGAAGACCCGGGATGTGCATCCTGAAGATGTCCCCATCCGAATGAAATTGAAACCAAAGAAAATGATCACCCCGAGAACGTTTTTTAATGAGCCCCACTCTTAGGCCCAACCCTAAGAGTTTAATTCGAAAAATCCTTACAATTAATTACTATCGAGAATGAAGAGGAAAGTCTGAAAACTGAATAAGAAAATGAAAACGAGGAGTGCATCTGAATAAAATTCAAGTTACATCCATGATTTTAGTGAAAATTAATACAGTTCAATATAATTTTAATAATTACACATACGAAGATTACAATTAATGAATATTTTATACATAATAATTTTGAATCTACATAAAAAAATGTAAAATAATATAAAATGTATGCAATTATGGGTTGTTCCATGGAACCTATGAACAAATAAAATAAATTTAGAATAATTATCACACGCGTGCGATGCTACAGGGAGAACAATAAACAGAATAAAATAATACATTTAATTATACAATTTATTACGTTATACTATCCTTTATTATAACAAAGTCCTCTTCTGGTCCTCCACTGGTCCTCTTCTAATCCACTTCACCTTCCTCCTGGACGGAATAGTTATATGAAACAATAAAGTGATTAAAAATATTCACATTTACTTACAGATATAATTATTTTCTACTATCATTTATTATAACTCAGTCCTCCTATGGTCCGTTTCCTCCTCCTCTTGGACGGAATAGTTATATAAAACAATAAACTGATAAAAATATTCACACACACACATTTACTTATAGAAATAATTATTTTCTACAACCATTTACCATAACTCAGTCCTTTTTTGGTTCGTTTCCGCCTCCTCTTGGACTGATCTATGGTACCTGTAAAAATTTCGACTAATCCATTGTTTTTGTAAAAAGATCCATGGTACCTGTAAAAATTTCGACTGATCCATGGTATTTGTAAAAACATGAAAGTGCATTAACAATGATTTTTTTCACGAGTTCGATGCAATATTAAAGTAATAAACAAATTAAAATACTACCGTTTACCATAACTTAGTCCACTTCTGGTCCCCCCTTTCACCTCTTCTTGAAAAGAATTTTGCATCGTCTCCATAATTCATCCTGCCAACAAAATATTAAAGAAAGGATGGTTTGGAAGAGGGGAAAATTCTAGGTAAGGACATGATTTCTTCCAACCATTGGAAATAGGAAAAAATCATGGCTCGCGTGGGCAGGGTCGCATCCCTGAAGTAGACCTTTCTTCGCAAAGAAAGAATCTACCCGCTACCCATTGAAAAGAATACTGGAAACAAACCTGAAAAAGAAAAAAGAAAGATTATTTTGGATTTGCAAAGATGCAATGAATGCAACGAAAGCATGTTCCTTGTTTAAATGAAAATCCAATACTTACAAATCCCCATTGGAATTAATCATATCCTGAAAAAAAATAAAATAAAATGAAGAGTTTCAACAATAATTGATTAAATCTTAATACCTAAAAAAATAAAAGAATCATTAAAAAACATTATAAGATAATTAGTTTCTACGAATGAAATGACGAATGAAAAGTGGGGAAACTGTGTGTAATAGGAAATTTAAAAATGATATGATATTGGAACGGGAATTCGGGAATAGTATTGTACTATAAAATAATATGAAGATATTTTGTTTTTTAAAACAAATATCATGTAATATAAAATTTATTCAATACTCGATTTATTTTTAGGAAAAATTATGTTCGATGTGTGGTGGGTGGTGTAGCAAATCCCACGATGGTAACCTGAAACATTCAGCAAACTATGTTAGTTACTTCCATTCTTAAAAAACCACTATAAATTATTGACGAGCAATGAAAAATCAAGCAATAAAAAATGACCAACAAGCTATTTTCAAAAAATTCAACCATGCTGTCGAACTTGAAAATAACTCATTAAGTCTGTAGTTGCCCTCTTGAGCCACAGTTAAGTGGGGGCCTCTTCGGCTTTTAGYCTCTTCTTTCTTCAAGCCTACTGTCGGACATTCCCTACGTGCGAGCATGAAAA